>NW_026728820.1:650000-860000 GCF_030684315.1 Stegostoma tigrinum
AAAAAGACTCTCACTGTCCACCCTATCGAATCCTCTGATCATCTTGTACGTGTTTCTTGAATCCCCTCTTAGTCTTCTCCTCTCCAATGAGAACTGACCAAGCCCCTCAGCCTTTCTTCATAAGACCTTTGCTCCAGACCAGGCAACATCCTGGTAAATCTCCTCTGCACCTTTTCCAATGCTTCCACATCCTTCCTGTAATGGGGCGACCAGAACTGCACGCAATATTCCAAAATGAGACCGCACTAGCATTTTGTACAGTTGCAGTGTGACATCTTGGCTCCGGAACTCATTCCCTCTACCAATGAAACCTAACGCACTGTAAGCCCTCTCAACAGCACCATCAACCTGGGTGGCAACTTTCAGGGATCTATGTAAATGGACACCAAGATCCCTCTGCACATCCACACTGCACAGAATCTTTCCATTGACCCAGTATTCTGCCTTCCTATTATTCTTCCCAAAGTGAATCACCTCACATTTATCCGCATTGAACTCCATTTGCCACCTTTCAGCCCAATTCTGCCGTTTATCCAAGTCTCCCTGCAACCTGCGACGTTCTTCCACACTGCCCACCACTCCGCCAACTTTAGTGTCACCTGCAAACTGAGTAATCCATCCACCTGTGCCTGCATCCAAATCATTTATAAAAATGACAAACAGCAGTGGTCCCAAAACAAATCTTTGTGCTCACCACTAGCGAATTGACTCCAGGCTGAATATTTTCCATCAACCACCACTAGTTGCCTTCTTCCAGAAAGCCAGTTTCTAATCCAAACTGCTAAATGTCCCTCAGTCCCATGCGTCCATATTTGCTCCAATGGCCGACCACGTGGAACCTTATCAAAGGCTTTACTGAAGTCCATGTACACCACGTCAACGGCCCTTCCCTCGTACACATGCTTGGTCACCTTCTGAAAAGTCAATGAGGTTTGTGAGACATGACCTGCCCTTGACGAACCCATGTTGACGATCTCCAATCAAATTGTTGCTTGCTTGATGTTTATAAATCCGATCTCTTCTCATCCTTTCCAAAACTTTTCCAACAACAGACGTAAGGCTCACTGGTCTATAATCGCCTGGGTCATCTCTCCTGCCCTTCTTGAACATTTGCAGCCCTCCAGCCCTCTGGTACGAAATCTGTAGAAAATGAAGACTCAAAAATCAAGGCCAAAGATCAAGAGGATAGGAGATGGTGGTGGGGCTTGATGTGGGAGGAGGGGATAGGAGGGAGAAAAGACAGGTTCGGGAGGCGGGGGTGAGCTGGGCTGGTTTTGGGATGCAGTTGTGGGGACGGGTGATTTTGAAGCTTGTGAAGTCCACATTGGGCTGCAGGGTTCCCAAGCAGAATATGAGGTGCCTTCCTGCAACCTTCGGGTGGCATCATTGCGGCACTGCAGGAGGCCCAGCATGGACATGTCATCTGAGGACTGCGAGGGGGAGTTGCTGAGTGTGAAGTGAGCATAGGTGATGTGCAAAGCGGTCCCCAAGCCTCCGCTTGGTTTCCCTGATGTTGAGGAGGCCACAATGGGAACAGCGGATGCAGCTACCACATTAGTGGCGCCGATACAGTCATCAATGTAACGGAGGAAGAGGTGGGGTTTAGGGCCAATGTAGGTACGGAAGAGGGATCGTTCCATGTAACCTACAAAGAGGCAGGCATAGCTTGGGCCCATGTGGATCCCCTGGCCACCCCCTTTGTCTGTCGGAGGTGGGAGGATTTGAAAGAGAAGTTTTAGTTTTCAAGGACCGCAACTCCACCCCCCGGCAGTGATCGAAAACACCCTCGACCGGGTCACCCGCATTTCCCACAACTCACCCCTCACACCCGCTCCCCATAAAACAACCAAAACAGAGTCCTCCTTGCCCTCACGTACCACCCCACCAACCTTGGGATTCAGTGCATCATCGCCGACACTTCTGCCATCTGCACTCTGACCCCACCACCAAAGACATTTTTTCCCTCCCCACCCTTAGGTGACTCCCTTATGCGCTCCACACTCCCCTCCAGCACTCTACACGCGGCACTTTTTCCTGCAACTGCAGAAAGTGCTTCACCTGTCTTGATACCTCGCCCCTCACCCCCATCCCAGGCCCCAAGAAGAAATTCCACATCAAGCAGATGTTCACCTGCACATCTGCTAATGTGATATACTGTATTCGCTGTTCCCATTATGGCCCCCTCTACATCGGGGAAACCAAGCGGAGGCCTGGGGACCTTTGCAAGTCACCGATGCACGAAAGAACTGCACCTACCAGTCGCGAACCGTTTCAACTCTCCCTCCCAATCCTCAGATTACATGTCCATCCTGGGTCTCCTGCAGTGCCACCTGAAGATTGCAGGAGCAGCGCCTCATATTCCGCTTGGGAACCCCGCAGCTCAGTGGTATCAATGTGGACTTGACAAGCTTCAAAATCTCCCCTCCTGCTCCCGCAACCCAAAACCAACCCACCTATTCCTTCCTGCCACCTCAAGCCCCACCCCCACCTCCTACCTACTAACCTCTTCCCACCGCCTTGACCTGTCCGTCCTATCTGAACTGACCTGTCTGCTCCCTAACTTCCCACCTGCACTCCATCCCTGCCTCTTTGACCTGTCTGTCTCCTGTCCACCTATTTTTTCCTTTATCCAACTTCTATCCGCCTCCCGCTCTCTCCCTATTTATTTCCGAACCCCCTCTCCCTCCTCCATTTCTGAAGAAGTGTCTAGGCCTGAAACGTCAGCCTTCCTGTTCCTCTGATGCTGCTTGGCCGGCTGTTTTCGTCCAGCTGTACACCTTGTTACTTCAGAAAGAAAATCTTAGTGGCTCTGACCAGTTTTTCAATTCCTCTCACAAGGGAAGTACCAGAGGGTTGGAGAACAGAATGTGGTTTCACTTATCAAGATAAATGCAAAACTATTCAATTCCAGTGGAGGTTTGAGATGCAGTGTTGATGTTTGTTCTATGTAGTAGCCTGGCCTTAACTTGTCCTGTTGTGAGATGTAATTTGAAGGGGATGCTGTGCTTTTTTTTTCTCGTTTTGGTACGGTATGTGTTACTTTACCTTGTCAGCCTATTTTATAGAGTCATAGTCGTACAGCGTGGAAATGGGCCCTTAGGTCCAAGATAATCCCAAACTAAACTAGTCCCAACTGCCTCTTCCTGGCCCATAGCCCTCCAACCCTGTCCTATTTATTAACCTCGATCAGGTCACCTTTCATCCCCCTTTGCTCCAGTGAAAAAAGTTCCAGCTGACCCAACCTTCCTTTATCACTGAAACCTTCCATGCTCAGCAACGATCTGGTAAATTTCTTCTGTGCCCACTCTTGCTTAAAAATATCCTTCCTATAATAGGGCAACTATAAATTTGTACTGTAGAAATCTTCAAGACTAGAAAAACAGAAAAGCAAACAAACCAGGAAATGAAGGGATCAAATTGTAGTTCAGGAAGTGGAAAAATGTAAGTGGCTTGAGTGCAGCATGTTCTGGACTAACGTGCACTGTAGTTCTGAAAGGGCATTGCACCGGTGTGGGTGGAAAGTTGTAGATGAAACAGTGACTTGAATCTTCAAGTATGCTCTCTCTCCAATTGATGTTGGAAACTCCTTCCTGTTTCGAATGACGAATCCCAGGGATCGCTGCTGTTGTCTAGCTGATAGCCAGCCTTCAAACTGTTTCAAAGAGGAAAAGAACAAAGAAAATTACAGCACAGCAACAGGCCCTTTGGCCCTCCAAGCTTGCGCCGTTCCAGATCCTTTATGTAAACCTGTCGCCTATTTTCCAAGGATCTGTTCCCTTTGCTCCCTGCCCATTCATGTTTCTGTCTAGATACATCTTAAATGACACTATTGTGCCCGCCTCTACCGCCTGCGTTGGCAATGCGTTTCAGGCACCCACGACTCTCTGCATAAAGAACTTTCCACGCGTATGCCTTAAACTTTTCCCCTCTCACCTTGAAATTGTGACGACCAGTAATTGAGTCCCCCCACTCTGGGATAGAAAGCTTCTTGCTATCCACCCTGTCTATACCTCTCATGATTTTGTCGACATCAATCAGGTCCCCCCCTTCAATCTCCGTCTTTCTCATGTAAATAATCCCAATCTACTCAACCTGTCTTCATAGCTAGTGCCCTCCATACCAGGTATCGTCCTGGTGAACCTCCTCTGCACCATCTCCAAAGCATTCACATCCTATTGGTAATGTGGCGACCAGAACTGTATGCCGTATTCCAAATGTGAACCCAAGTCCTATAAAACTGTAACATGACGTGCCAAATCTTGTACTTGATACCCTGTCTGATGAATGAAAGCATGCCGTATGCCTTCTTGACCACTCTATTGACCTGCATTGCCACCGTCTGGATGCAATGGACCTGAACACCCAGATCTCTCTGTGCATCAGTTTTCCCCAGGCCTTTTCCATTCACCGTACAGTTCGCTCTTGAATTGGATTTTCCAAAATGCATCACCTTGCATTTGCCCGGATTGAACTCCATCTGCCATTTCTCCACCTAACTCTCCAATCTGTCTATATTCTGCATTCTCCAACAGTCCCCTTCGCTATCTGCTCCAATCTGTTTCGCATCGGTTTTGCACAGAACTAGATTTCTGTTCTATTTTTGCAAGTTAATTGTTTCAAATTAGTTGCTGTTCTTTGTAAATCACAATCATGAATGCACATCAAAGCAGTGGGGAGAGGGGGAGAACGGATTTGAGACGTCATGAAGTCTGGGATTTGTTCTAATCCATAAATATTGTCATTATAATTTTTAAAATTCACGAGCGTGTCATTGATGTTGCTTTCTTGGGCTGCATTTGCTATCCATCCAGAATTGCTGTTGAGAAGGTTGTGGAGAATTGGCCTGTTGAATAGCTGCAATGCACGTGGTATGAATATATTAATGAAATACTGAGGACAGGAGATGAATTGCTTTTACTCAGTGGAAATGAAGTAACAGTCGTACAGTTCCACATCAGGATTCTGCTGATTTTGACAGGGAACATGCAGATTCTGGAGCTGCTCTTTAAATATTTTTGGGTGGTAGGGATCACACAATTATCAGGTACTGTGGAAGGAGTTTGATGAATTGGTGCATTGTCTCATTGTAACTCCCCATCTCAAACAACAGTTAATTCTCGATCCATTGTTAATTGTAAATTTTCAGTTTGACCAAAAGGAAAAAAAGTATTGAGGGATATGGACCAAAAGCAATATGGAGGTAGGCCACAATTAAGTTATAATCTCATTGGATGGTAGAAAGTGTTTGAAGGGTTGAATGGCCTACTTGTTTTCCTAGATCCTGATGTAAGAAGGGGGATCAATCAATGGGATGATTTGACTGCATTGCATTGCTGTCGTTTATCGATAGTGTTGTCAGAGTCGCACTCGTTCAGCTGAGTGAAGAGTATTTCATTGACACCCGGATTTGGAGTTTATCGGCAGTGGACAGATGTTGAGAAGTCCAAAGTGAGTTACTTGCTGGAGAATCTATTGTCTCTGATCTACGGTTCCAGTCACATTGATTAACATAGATCCGAGAACACTTCAGCAGAGGAACAGGCCCTTTGGCATGCAATGTTGTGCCAAACATGATGCCAAATTTAGCTAAACCCTTCTGAATGTCCTTGATTCATATCCCACATTCCTTGTATATTCATGTACTTATATAAAAGTGTCTTAAACGCCCTATTGTACCTGCTTCCACAGCCACCCCGGCAGTGCTTTTCAGACTCCTACCACTTTCTGTATATAAGAATTGTCTCTGACATCTCGTTTGAACTTGCCCCCTCTCACCTTAAATACATGCCCCCAGTTTTAGACATTTCAAATCTGGGAGAAGGGTTACAGTGAGAATCTGTCTATGCATGTCATAAATTTGTAAACCTCGATCAAGTCTTCCCTCAACGTCTGCAGAGAAAATAGACTGAGTCTTTCCAGCCTCCCCTTTCTAGCTCAAGCCCTCAAATCCAGGCCACCTCTTTTGCACGCTATTCAAAACCTCCACATCCTTCCTGTAACATGACGACCAGAATTGGATACGATTCTTAAGAGTGCAATACTTAAGGCCTAACCAAAGTCTTCTAAAGCTGGAACATGACATCCTGATTCTTGTGCTCGATTCCCCAACTAATAAAGGCAAGCATGCCATGCGTCTTCTTTACCACTCTATCAGCTTGTGTGGCCCCTTTCGGGGAGCTATGAACTGAATCCCAAGATCCCTGTATACACAAATGCTGTTCAGGGTCCTGCCATTAACTGTATATTTTTCCTTAACATTTAATTTCCCAAAGTGGAGCACTTCACACTTAACGGATTAAAATTCACTTGCCATTTCTGCAACGGATCTGTATCCTTCTGTATCCTTTTATGACTTTCTACCCTAACTGCCACTCTACCAATCATTCTATCGCCTACAAACTTACTAACCCATCCATCTCTATTTTCACCTCGGTCATTTTATATGTACCCCAACAGCAGAGGTCCCAGTACAGATCCCTGCAGAACAGAATAGTCCTGGATCTGCAGCCTGAAAAGCACCTTTCCACACCACCCTCTGTCTTCTCTGGGCAAGCCAGTTGTGAATCCAAGCAGCTGAGTGACCAGGGACCCCATGGATCTTAATCTTCTGGATGATCCTACCGTCAGGCACCTTGTGGAAAGCCTTGCTAAAATCCATGTCGACAATATCCACTACTCTACCTTGAATGATCACATTAGTTACCTCCTCAAAAAATTCGATCAAGTTAGTAAGACATGACCTGCCCTGCACAAAGCCATGCTGACTGTCCCTAATTGGGCCATGCTGTTCCTATTACAGATAAATACAACCCCTAAGAATTCTCTCCAATAGCTTCCCAATGAACGATGAGAGACTCACTCGTCTCTAGTTTCCTGGATTGACCCTATTTCCCTTCTTGAACAGAAGAAGAACATTTGGAAACTTGCTAGTCCTCCAGTACCCCTCCAGTGGCTACCAAGGATACAAAGATATTGCTGAATGCCCCGACAATCTCCTCTCTCACCTCGCTCAAAAACCTTGAGGAGATACCTTTGGGTCCTGAGGACTTATCCACCTTAATGCTCTTTGTTGATCTCAAAATGCTGTTATCATATGAGCATGCTCCACACAAATCCCACTATCCTCCACACCCTTCGCCGAGTGAATAGTGATGCATGGTACTCATTTCGGATCTTGCCCACATCGTCTGCTTCCAAACACAAATTCCCTCCTTTATCCTTCATAGTCCTACTTTCTCCCTATTTATCCCCTTGTTTTAGATGTATGCACAGAATGCCTTGGGAATTCCTTCAACCCTCCTTGCCAAGGTCATTTCATCGCCTTTCTTTTTCTGTTTTCTTTATGTCAGCCCTTTTCGATTTTAGCTTCCTAAACCTGACATATTTTTGTTTTTCCCTTTTGACTAACTTCACAACCTCCCCAATTATCCAAGGGTCCTTTACCTTGCCATCCTTGTCCTTCCTCCTTCCTGATCCTAAACGCACAAGCAGGCCTTTAAACAATTCCCTTTTGGCAAATGTGACAGCTCCTCCAAATTAACACTCCTCAGCTCCTACCTAAAACTGATATAATTTATTCTCCCCCAAGGTCCTTACTTGTACTTCCTCATAGCAATCTTAAAATTGAAGGAGTTGTGATCACTATTTCCAAAATGCTTTCCCACCCTTCTCACCAGTTACCTGACCAGGACAAAGTCCAGTATGGCCCATCTTCTATCCATATACTGTGTCAAGAAACTCTCTTGGATAGACTTAACAAATTCAGCCTCATTTAAAGATAATGGGAACTGCAGATGCTGGAGAATTCCAAGATAATAAAATGTGAGGCTGGATGAATACAGCAGGCCAAGCAGCATCTCAGGAGCACAAAAGCTGACGTTTCGGGCCTAGACCCTTCATCAGAGAGGGGGATGGGGAGGGTTCTGGAATAAATAGGGAGAGAGGGGGAGGCGGACCGAAGATGGAGAGTAAAGAAGATAGGTGGAGAGAGGAAAGGTGGGGAGGTAGGGAGGGGATAGGTCAGTCCAGGGAAGACGGACAGGTCAAGGAGGTGGAATGAGGTTAGCAGGTAGATGGGGGTGCGGCTTGGGGTGGGAGGAAGGGATGGGTGAGAGGTAGAACCGGTGAGGGAGGCAGAGACAGGTTGGACTGATTTTAGGATGCAGTGGGTGGAGGGGAAGAGCTGGGCTGGTTGTGTGGTGCAGTGGGGGGAGGGGACGAACTGGGCTGGTTTAGGGATGCGGTGGGGGAAGGGGAGATTTTGAAGCTCGTGAAGTCCACATTGATGCCATTGGGCTGCAGGGTTCCCAAGTGGAATATGAGTTTATTATCACCATTCAACAACATATTTCAGATATGTCGACAAATTAAATATTCCAGCAGAGGGATAAAACAAGGAAGATGAGAGTGAGGAGGCAATAGTTTTGATGACAAAAGAACACCAATTTACCTTTATCCATTTGAGCAATAAAGCAGGCACACAAACCAATAATCAGCGAACAATGCACATGTGCATCGGAGGCTACAGGGGGACTAAGAATGTCGAATTGTTGTCATGCGTGTTGCTGAAAGGGTGATTGAAACAGAATCTGTGGTAAATTTGAAGAAATACAGATAATACATCTCAGGATGTTCGAGAAAGAACATTATGGACTGAGGCAAATTGTATTGCCCTTTTCAGGAGTTATTAGGTTCATAATGAATTGAAAGACTTTCTTCTGTGCTGAAAGCTTTAGTTTAGTTGCACCTGGATCACAATTTCTGTTCCTGGTAGTATTTAGCAAACTGTTAAAAGTGAATGTCACTGCACAGAATTCCAAACATGACTCCAATCAGGACAGAAAATATCCAAGGGGTATGATGAGTTGTATCCTCTCATGTTGAACAACGCAGCTACAGATACAATGGAGGCACTGATGATAATGTTCCAAGAATCCTTAGATTGTGGAAAATTCTCAGAGGATTGAAAGATTGTGAACATAACACCATTATTACAAAGATACTTGGACAAAATAGTAAGCAAGTATTGCCAATTTAGGTCAACCTGGGTAGATGTTCATGCCGGCAATGAAAGATGAAATAACAGGGTACTGAGTGTGCTATAACATCCTACAGAGTTAACATCCTTTCATAAAGGGGAAATAATACTTGACAAACTTGCTACAGTGCTTTGAGAAGGAAACAAACATTACTGATGAAGGACCACCAGTTGATGCCGTACATTGAGATTTCAAAAAAGCATTTGATAAGGTACAGCTCATAAGGTGTCTCAAAAGAAAAGAGCCCATGTGTTCAAGGGTAGTATGTTAGAATGGACAGAGGACTGCATCGTAAATAGAAGTAGAGTCGCAGCAGCAGGATGGTAACTTACAAGTCATGTACGGCCACAGAGCGAATGCTGCGGAGGCCGTACGCCTCATGTTGACTGGGTTGATTTCAGAAATGGCGTAGGGGATTGCGATGCTTATGAATGTTGGGCAGGGTGGGACTACGTTCATTGGCATTTCGAAGATTAAAAAAAATCCTATTTTTTCAACATGTAAGATTCTTAAGAGGCTTGATGGTGTATATCCGTAGAGATTACTCCCATTTGTGAAAGATTTTACGACCAGAGGCCACATTTTCAAATTGGTTGCCCATTATTTCAGGGAAGAATGACTTCTTTCAGGTTGTAGCAATTTTTTGAACACTTTAGCCAAGAAGATTTTAGAGGTAATGCCATTAATTATATGCTAGGCTGTAACGGCCAGGTTAATTTTTAAATCAAGAAACAATGATAATGAGAAAAGGGTCTAGGCCTGAAACGTCAGCTTTTGTGCTCCTGAGATGCTGCTGGGCCTGCTATGTTCATCCAGCCTCACATTTTGTTATCTTGGATTCTCCAGCATCTGCAGTTCCCATTATCAGTGATAATGAGAAAAGGGTACTCTTTACAGTGGAAGATACTTCAAGGATCCCCTTATTACTACAGAATACAGGGAGGAATTAAGCCCGTCACTACCACACCATCAGTACCATGAGATAAGTAGCAGTAGACAATCCGATGGAGTGAAAGCAGATTAGACTCTTTGCCGTGATGGTTTACTTTCTAAGATTCTCAACAATGAGGTTCAGAGTCGGTGTATGCATTGATTGTAATTTCCCAAACAGGTTTAGATTCTAGAGAAGCATCCGAGGGCTGGAAAAATGCTGATGTGACATCCCTATTTAAAAAGGAGAGAGGCAAAAAGAAGATAACTACAATCGAAACAGCCTAACATCTCTTGTTGGAAATATGTGGCAATCAACTATGAAGAAAATAATAGCAGGACATTTGGAAAATCAGAATCTAATCAGACAGAATCACCATACATAATGGGAACTGCAGAGGCTGGAGAATCCAAGATAATAAAATGTGAGGCTGGATGAACATAACAGGCCAAGCAGCATCTCAGGAGCACAAAAGCTGACGTTTCGGGCCTGGACCCTTCATCAGAGAGGGGGATGGGGAGAGGGTTCTGAAATAAATAGGGAGAGAAGGGGAGACGGATCGAAGATGGAGAGAAAAGAAGATAGGTGGAGAGAGTATAGGTGGGGAGGTAGGGAGGGGATAGGTCAGTCCAGGGAAGACGGACAGGTCAAGGAGGTGGGATGAGGTTAGCAGGTAGATGGGGGTGAGAGGAAGAACAGGTTAGGGAGGCAGAGACAGGTTGGACTGGTTTTGGGATGCAGTGGGTGGAGGGGAAGAGCTGGGCTGGTTGTGTGGTGCAGTGGGGGGAGGGGACGAATTGGACTGGTTTCGGGTTGCGGTGGGAGAGATTTTGAAACTGGTGAAGTCCACGTTGATACCATTATGCTGCAGGGTTCCCAGGCAGAATATGAGTTGCTGTTCCTGCAACCTTTGGGTGGCATCATTGTGGCAATGCAGGAGGCCCATGATGGACATGTCATCTAAAGAATGGGAGGGGGAGTGGAAATGGTTTGCGACTGGGAGGTGCAGTTGTTTGTTGCGAACTGAGCGGAGGTGTTCTGCAAAGTGGTCCCCAAGCCTCCGCTTGGTTTCCCCACTGTGAAGGAAGCCACACCGGGTACAGTGGATGCAGTATACCACATTGGCAGATGTGCAGGTGAACCTCTGCTTAATGTGGAATGTCATCTTGGGGCCTGGGATAGGGGTGAGGGAGGTGGTGTGGGGGCAAGTGTAGCATTTCCTGCGGTTGCAGGGGAAGGTGGTGGGGTTGGAGGGCAGTGTGGAGCGAACAAGGGAGTCATGGAGAGAGTGGTCTCTCCAGAAAGCAGACAGGGGTGGGGATGGAAAAATGTGTTGGGTGGTGGGGTCGGATTGTAGATGGCGGAAGTGTCAGAGGATGATGCGTTGTATCCGGATGCTGGTGGGGTGGTGTGTGAGAATGAGGGGGATCCTCTTTGGGCGGTTGTGGCGGGGGCGGGGTGTGAGGGATGTGTTGCGGGAAATATGGGAGATGCGGTCAAGGGCGTTCTCGATCACTGTCGGGGGGAAGTTGCGGTCCTTGAAGAACTTGGACATCTGGGATGTGCGGGAGTGGAATGTCTTATCGTGGGAGCAGAAGCGGCGGAGGCGGAGGAATTGAGAATAGGGGATGGAATTTTTGCAGGATGGTGGGTGGGAGGAGGTGT
Source organism: Stegostoma tigrinum (assembly GCF_030684315.1). Classification (NCBI taxonomy): domain Eukaryota; kingdom Metazoa; phylum Chordata; class Chondrichthyes; order Orectolobiformes; family Stegostomatidae; genus Stegostoma; species Stegostoma tigrinum. The sequence goes on from NW_026728820.1 coordinate 661,635, forward strand.
ATTCTAGGTAGCTGCGGGAGTCGGTGGGCTTGAAATGGACAACAGTTACAAGCTGGTTGCCTGAGATGGAGACTGAGAAGTCCAGGAAGGTGAGGGATGTGCTGGAGATGGCCCAGGTGAACTGAAGGTTGGGGTGGAAGGTGTTGGTGAAGTGGATGAACTGTTTGAGCTCCTCTGGGGAGCAAGAGGCGGCGCCGATACAGTCATCAATGTACCGGAGGAAGAGATGGGGTTTGGGGCCTCCAGTGACAGTGCAGCACTCCCTTAATATTGTAAAAGATTTTACGACCAGAGGCCACATTTTCAAATTGGTTGCCTATTAATTTAGGGGAAGAATTACTTCTTTCAGGTTGTAGCAATCTATTGAACACTTTAGCAGAGAAGGTTTTAGAGGTAATGCCATTAATTATATGCTCGTCTGAGATGGCCAGGTTAATTTTTAAATCAAGGAACAACGACAATGAGAAAAGGGTAGCCTTTGCAGTGGAAGATACTTCAAGGATCCCCTTATTACTAAAGAGTACAGGGAGGAATTAAACACATCACTACCACACCATCACTACCATGAGAGAAGGAGCAGTAGACAATCTAATGGAGTGAAAGCAGATTGGACTCTTTGCTGTGATGGTTTACTTTCTAAGATTCTAAACAATGAGCTTCAGAGTCGTTATATGCATTGACTGTAATTTCCCAAAAAGGTTCAGATTCTCGAGAAGCATCTGAGGGCTGGAAAAATGCTGATGTGACGTCCCTATTTAAAAAGGAGAGAGGCAAAAAGAAGATAACTACAACCGAACCAGCCTAACATCTATTTTTGGAAATATGTGGCAATCAACTGTGAAGAAAATAATAGCAGGACATTTGGAAAATCATATCTAATCAAACAGAATCACCATAGCCTGATGAAAGAGAAATTATGTCTGGCTAATTTGTTTGGGTTTTTGGAGGAAGTTTTGGGAGGAGAATTAATAGAGGAAAACCAGTAAATGTGTTGTGTTTGGACTTGGAGAAAGCATTGAGAATGTACTCAAAAGTAATAAGCTAAGAGCTGAGGTTTTGAAGGTAGTATATTGCTATGGATCAGTATGCTTTGCATGTTCTGGAAGAAGAGATCACATCTCGAGTGAAATGCACCAAGTGAATATATATTTTGGGGAACTTGGTGGCAACGCGGTAAGTCAGTGCAGAGGGTAAGAGGTGCCATTTGCTTGCTTTTTTTGCCTGATAGTTCATAAGCATTTTTTTTTTGAGACAGGGTGAATTGAAGCCAGAATCAGGGACCGAGAGGGTGAACCAGGTTCATTGGTTGGTGATCGCGACTGGTTTAAGAATCTATTATCGGTAGCTTTCAGATTGCAAGTAAATCGGAGAAATATTTACAGGCTACAAACTAAAAGACCAGAATGTTTTCAAATCAAATTAAGATTGAAGTAATTGAAATGGAGATGCCAGGCCAGATGATGATTTGTACCTACATGACGGGCGAGTGGTCAGGCCCCAGACTCCAGCTTACGGTTGATGAACTGGAATCTCAGTTTTGACCAATCAACAAATCATGTGGGGCAGAGTTACCAGGGAATGCTGTGTTTCAGGAGGCAGTCACACACCTCAGATGAACTAGCTGAAACTCGGTCAGTGGCCAATGACAAAGAACAGGGCAGGTGGAAGGATCCAGGATGTAGTGCAGAAGGAACCTTGGTTTTTGATCTTATCGAACAGGTTTGAGATTCTTTCTTCCTGTGTGGATGAGAGTGCAGGGTATAGGGAAGATGAGTAAACTGACTGTAGCACTGTGGTACAGGTGGGACATTCAAGAGGGGATAAAAAGTGAAATGTGGTTATAATCAGAGGTAGTATAGTTAGGGGAATGAACACTGTTCGTTGTGACCAGGATCGAGAGTCTCGAAAGTAGTGTTGCCTGCCTGGTGCCCAGGTTCAGGATATTCCATCTCGGCTACAAAGGAACTTGAAGTGGGAGGAGTAGAAATCCAGCTATCGTGGTCCACACAGGTACCATTGATATGGAAGAAAGAGGAAAGAGGTTCTCCTGAGGGATTATGAGCACCGAGGTGCTGAGGTGAGAAAGCAGAACCAGAATGGTAATAATCTCTGGATTATTATCTGAGCACTTTGGCACGGTGTGAACATAATTATAGATGTACATTGTTCAAATGGTGGCATGGCAGAAATGTGTTTGAATTCATGGGACATTGGCATCGGTATGGGGAAGGAGGGAGTCGTTCTGGTGTTATAGGCTCGACGAGAATCATATTGGGACAAGTATCCTCGCAAAATACAGAGCTAGGTCTGGGGCTAGGGCGTCAAAATTAAAAGTGTGGAGTGGGTGAGCTCAGTTGCATGGAAAATTGTGGAAAAAGTTAGAAGCTGGTAAGTGCTCAGCAAAGTTTCCAGAGCAAGTAATAGGACAAAAAGTATGGAAATGGTCAGGAGTCTCACTTCAGCTGCAACAGATAAGAAGGGTGGCTGTCAATGCCAGACTGAAGATCTTGTATTGAATTGCAGGGAGTGTATGAAACAAAGTGAATGAGTTTGTGGAGCAGATTGAAATTGACAGATACATCACTCTGGGTATCACAGAGAGGTGGTTGTTAGGGGATAAGTGTTGGGAACGAAATAGCCAATGATTCATGTCCGATAGAAAGAACAGGCAAATGGACAGAGATAACAAAGTGTGGAGCTGGATGAGCACAGCAGGCCAAGCAGCATCTCAGGAGCGTAAAAGCTGACGTTTTGTGCCGAGACCCTTCTACTTCTGTGTGTTCATCCTGCTGTGTTCATCCAGATCCACACTTTGTTACCTTGGATTCAGAAGCATCTGCAGTTCCCATTATCTCCGATACAAATGGACAGAGATGCCAGGGTTGGCTTGTCAGTAAGAAATGAGGTCGCGCTGAAGGAACCACAGCTCTTGTGCTTGTTTATTAATGACTTGGAGGAAAGAGGTGCATATGCTGTGGCTAAATTTGTCGATGACTGAAAAAATATTTAGAAAGACAAGGCATGGCACAGAAACAGAGATTTACCAGGATGTTACTTGGGTTGGAATGTATTAGCTATAAGGAGGGTTTGGTGGAAATGCTGTGCCATGATAAATGTAATGAGATCAACCATAATCTCACCGAATGATGGAGGAATATTCATTGGGCCAAATGGCTTTTTTTGTGAGCCTTCTTGTTTGACAATGCATTCATGAAGGTGTTTTTTTTTCACTCTTGGATAAGATGTGAAAATGAAATGTATACGAGATAATGGGAACTGCAGATGCTGAAGAATCCCAGACAAAAAAATGTGAGGCTGGATGAACACAGCAGGCCAAGCAGCATCTCAGGAGGACAAAAGTGCTCCTGAGATGCTGCTTGGCCTGCTGTGTTCATCCAGCCTCACATTTTGTTGTCATGAAATGTATACACTTCCTTTTCATCTAGGAATAAATAATTGTTCTGAACGATTTCCATTGACTAATAGCAATCTGACAAGCTTCGCAATGTAAAGAGATTTTTAGCTTCTTTTTAATTGTAAAGGTATTCTTTGGAATTAATTTGGCATATATTATTTGCATCTCAGGAAGTATGTTCATCACTGCACCTCAAAAAGTGCTCTGTTGTATGACAACAGCTTTTTAAAGATCACTTCAATGGTTGTGATTTTGAGTTGCCATAACACACATTAAATTACACTGTTGGCCAATCTGTCCATGATTATTTCATTATCTTATGCTTCAAACAGACAAGGAAATATTGGTGATGCAATGAAGTGTTTGACTCTCAAATATAATTGCTGTTATAGTTTCCACTTGGAAGAAAGATTCACATCAAATTGACTGGTCAAGGAAATGGGACACTGACTGTGAGTACTTTGAATGTTCGAGTTATTCCTAAAATGAAAGTTATGACCTTGATGATTTCTCTTTCATGCAGATATGAAGAGACTCTTTCAAAATATCCTCTAGGTTAGTGGTTCAGGCATAAAAGTGTTATATGTATATTTATGTATATACATGTACATGCGTAATCTGAAAAGAAAATGACGAGAAATCACTTGTGACAAGGTGAGAATGAGTTATCCAGATAGTAAGAACTGCCAATGTTGGTGTCTGAGATAACACATTGTGGAGCTGGAGGAACACAGCAGGGCAGGCAGCATCAGAGGCTCAAGAAAGTTGAGGTTTTGGGTCAGGACCCTTCCTAAGAAATGGAGGGTGGAAGGGAGCTCAGAAACAAATAGCGTGGAGGGGGAGGAGGTGCTGGGGAAGGTAGGTGGGATGGTAATAAGTGAGTACTATCCAGATTGGAACAGATTTTCCCCAGGGTGTATTGAGTACGAATTCCAAATCACTCTCAAAATCTTAGTGACTGTTAACATTCATGTTTTTTGTCTGTGTGTTTTAGTAATTGCATGACTGTTGAATGGTTCGTTGAGAGTGAGGAACCTATGGACTCTGACACACCAAGATGGAATTTAGTTCGAAGAGTGACTTCAAAACAGTTGCTTGCTTTTAAAATTTTGACCGTTTTTGCTGTCCAGTTGAATGAATTTAGCTTCATACTGCTTCAATAGGAATTAGTGTTTAATAGGAACATATTTGTGAAACTTACAGTTCCGTAAGTTTTAGCATAAACTGGTGCAGCCTTTCGGTGCTTGCAAAAAGGCTCACCTCTCCATTAATACCGAAGGAAAATTGGAGTTTAAAAGTAAGTTCACCCGCTGTCAGGGAATGAAATGTTGATGTTGACTCGAACATAATTTTTCAACAAGTAATATCTTTGTGTAACACTGAACTCAAATTAAAATTTGGATATGCTAGTTTTACAGATGGTTGGATATTGAATTCATTTTAAATGAGGGTGAAGATCACTTTAAATCCAGCATATTTGTGAAGAAAAGAAATAGCATGTCAAATAAAATTAACTGCATGACTCTTCATAGCCCTATCTGTAGAATTTCATTCTGAACTATGAGACAGTTGTGACCCCATACTACCTCAGTGCTCATGGCAAGAGTAAGACTCCTGTTTGACGTGCTGTGCACTGCATGGAATGGCGGCAACATCAGATTCATTGATGCTTGAGAATCAAAAGAATATGAGGATAAGATTTAAAATCAAAATCTCATTGAACACTTCAAGGAATGTATTACAGGAAGAGGGGGAAAGCATGTATGACTAATAGAAGGTGGTGGCGCAGATCACATAGACCTGTGTGCTAAAACTTATCACAAATTTCACATTGAATGTAACAGTTTAAACAGGCTGGAGGAAGCAGACATGCCAGCCCAAACTTTTTGAATTTGAGCATTCTGTTCGTAAACATCAGCAAAATTGTGGGAAACATGTTTATTCTTTCTCTTTTATTGCACAGAACCATACGATGAGACTGTTTTGATGAGGAATTTAAAGATTATGTGTCCCATCCGTTTGACTCACAGTTTGGTACCATAGGTTGGTACGATCTTCGTTCGAGAAAGAAAAGGGATGTTCCAGAGACAGAAAACAGTCAAACCATTTACTACAAAGTCCGTTTCTGGTTCGTATTAATTAATGCAGTTAACATTTTTAGCTCGACATGATTGCACAATGGGGTCAATAAGAAAATTCCATCTGATATTCCACATAAATTTTAAGTGGATATTAAAGCAGCTCATTTCTTTTTCACGCTGTATGCTGCTTTTAAGAATGGTTGTCTTATTGTCGAAATGTTTAGCTTTGACTCCATGGCTTCTTCCATTAGCTCACATTGAAACACATGTTTCTTCAGCCAAAAATGCACGTTTACCCGGTGTAGCTTGACCAACCTTCCCCTGTGGTCGTTCCCCTGAAATCCCCTGCGGTCGCTCCCCTGAAAAACAACTATACCATTTTGGATACTGTTCCGGGGGATGAGTTAGCAGGGGTATGCAGTAGGGTGCAGGTCTCTGGCACAGAGTCTGTCCCTCTTGCACAGAAGGGGAGCGGGGATAGGAAGAGAGTGATAGTCATTGGGGACTCAGTAGTAAGAGGGACTGATAGAAGATTTGCCGGGAATGAAAGAGACTCACGATTGGTGTGTTGCCTACCAGGTGCCAGGGTCTGTGATGTCTCGGATCGTCTCTTTCGGGTCCTGAGGGGAGAGGGTGACCAGCCCCAAGTCGTGATCCACATAGGCACCAACGGCATATGTAGAAAGAGGGATAGGGATGTCAGGCAGGATTTGAGGGAGCGAGGGTGGAAGCCGAGAGCTAGAACAAACAGAGTGGTCATCTCTGGTTTGTCACCCGTACCACGTGATAGCGAGGCAAAGAACAGGGAGAGATTTCAGCTGAAGACGTGGCTGCAGGGATGGTGCAGATGGGAGGGCTTCAGGTACATGGACAATTGGGGCTCATTCTGGGGAAGGTGGGACCTGTACAAACAGGACGGTCTCCACTTGAATGAGAGGGCACGAATATCCTGGGTGGGAAATTGGCTAGTGCCATTCGGTTGGATTTAAATGAGCTCGGAAGGGGGATGGGAAACTGAAGTGTAGTCCTAGTCCACAGGAGGATGAGCGTAGGGAGGACATGGTCAGGACCTCACTGTCACAGAAGTGTGCTGGCAGACAGCATGCTGGATTGAAGTGTGACGACTTTAATGCCGGGAGTATCCGGAATAATGTAGGTGAGCTTGCAGCTTGGATAGGTACCTGGGACTTCGATGTTGTGGCCATTTCGGAGGCATGGATAGAGCAGGGTCAGGAATGGATGTTGCAGGTTCTCAGGTTTAGATCTTTCATTAAGGTCTGGGAAGGTGGCAAAAGAGGGGGAGGTGTGGCTTTGTTGGTCAAGGACAGTATAATGGCGGCGGAAAGAACCTTTGAGGACTCGTCTCCTGCGGTGGTATGGGCTGAGGTTGCCAAGGAAGGTTTGTCGACTGAGTCAGTGTGGGTGGAAGTTCGGGACAGCAAGGCAGCAGTCACCTCACTGGGGGTTTTCTACAGACCCCAAATCGCAGTTGGGAGATCGAAGAACTCATTGGCCGGCAGATTGTTGAAAAGTGCAAACGTATCAGGGTTGTTGTTATGGGTGACTTCAACTTTCCCAATATGGATTGAACCCTCCTGAGTGCAGATGGTTTGGATGGAGCCGTTTTTGTCAGGTGTGTTCAGGAGGGTTTCCTGACTCAGTATGTGGACAGGCCGACGAGGGGGGGAGGCCATTTTGGATTTGGTGCTCGGCGATGAGCCAGGACAGGTGTCAGATCTCGTGGTGGGAGAACACTTTGGCGACAGTGACCGCAAGAGCCTCCCATTTACCATAGCCATGGAAAGGGAAAGGAGCAGTTACCAGGGGAAGATATTTCACTGGGGTCAAGGAAACTATGCTGCTATCAGACAGGAGTTGGGAAGTCCAGATTGGGAGCAATTGTTCCACAGAAAGGGCTCAGCAGACATGTGGAGGCTGTTCAAGGAGCAGTTTTTGCGAGTGATGTATAAATTTGTTCCTCTGAGACAGGTAAGAAGGGGTAAGATTAAGGAGCCTTGGATGACGGGTACAGAGGTGCTTCTTGTCAAAAAGAAAAGGCAGCGTACGTAAGGTGGAGGAAGTGAGGGTCTAGCACAGCTTTAGAGTATTACAGGCCTGCTCGGAAGGAGCTCAAAAGATATTGCCTGTACAATTGTTACCTGTTACAACCTTTGCGTCCACGCTTGCTCATTCAATGGTGTCAAGATGCCAGCAGTGCATGTACCTTCTCCATCCCCTAATGCCGTCAGCTCACACAAGACATAGTCCTTACTTAAAATCTTCTGATCAACCAAAGTTCATTGTAATGGACATTTTAGTTATCTGTCATGAAACGAAAACTGATTCTGACTGGCATGACCTGCAGTGCAAATGAATATAATCTGCGAAACGAGATTCCTTATGGGCTTGCAGCCGCTACAAATAATTGCTTTTCAAAGACGTTGCATACATACATTTTTTTCTCCTATCACCTTAGATTATTTTTTTGTTTATGCATGTTGTGTGGGTTTCCAGTCAGGCGCATAAACACAGGTTGATGCAGTCACTGTTACAACACGGTATTGAAGGAGAATTTGTGATCTTTGGAGTTTCATTCCAGTGTCTGAAGGAGTGCACTATCAAGCCACTTCAGAGCACTACTGGCGACAAATTGTTGCAAGTTTTCAAGTGTTACCGATCGTCACATAAAATATGTCCTTTTTGTTGTTGCACTATTCATCTTAACTGCACCATATCTAGTATTTAGGCTTGGAAACTATTTCAAGTTTTTTGATTTACTTGTTCAAAATCATTTATGATTGTTGTCATGATATCTACAATATGTTATTTTGATTGGACATAGAGGATTGGATCTGTCTTAATGGAAATAATGTATGTGCTTATAAAACCCCTTCTGGGCAAGGTAGTTGCTCAGTGGTTAGAGCTGCTCATGCACTGGGGAGCCAATTGAGATTCCAGTCTTGGGTAACTATCTGTGTGGAATTGACACGTCCTCCCCGCGTCTGCGAGGGGCTTCTGCCAGGTGCTGCAGTTTCCTCCCATTGTTCAAAGATGTGCAGGTCCTTATATGTGATTTGTGAAGCATTTCTTAAATGTTTCAATCCTGCCAGCATCCAGTGCCTTGGACAAAATAACTGGAGATGAATAAAAGATACTGTGCCTTTTGACACCATTTCCTGCTGGATTTTCATCAATCCTGCTTTATATGGGTGACAACTTCCATGACCTCTTTTGATGCTATGTCTGAATTGACAGTCTAGTTCCAAATATTTGTTGTGCAGTATTTCAAGGTCTCTGTTACAGCATACCCATGAATGTCCACTTCAAAAGATACTTCCATATCATAGAATCCCTACGGTGTGGAAACAAGCCCCTTTTGACCCAAGAAGTCCACGGCCAGGCTCCAAAGAGCATCTCACCCTGACTCATCCCCCGACCCTTTCCTCAGTAACCGTACATTTCCCATGACTAACACACCTAATCTACACATCCCTAAACACAATGGGCAAGTTTGGCATGGCCCATACACCGAGCCTGCACATCTTTGGACTGTGGGAGGAAACCAGAGCACCCAGCAGGAACCCATGCAGGCATGGGCAGAATGTACAAACTCCGCACAGAAAATCGTCCAACGGTGGGATCGAACCTGGGTCCCTGGCGCTGTGAGTCAGCAGTGCTAACCACTGAGCCACCGTGCTGCCCTTGGAGTTAGACAGAGCTTGCTTGTTCCTGGGTGGCCTCAAACTGCCAACCTCCAGTGAGTGGCAAAAGTGCTGACCAACTGCACTCGTCTTCACTGGTTTTTGCTTTGTATCATTGAATTCAATCCTTCAAACTCTATGATAAATATTTAAATTTCCATTGATATGTGAGGGTTGTTTTTAGTACGCAGTATTGGTTTATTATGTTTCATTGGTACATAATGAATATTGTATGTGTATGCAAATGGGCAAGTTGGTAACGATGCAGTCCACAGACCTGGAGGATAATAACACTGTCCTTCAATCGCCCACGATGCCCTCTGCAAATTGGTAGAAAACAAAAATTTCTATAAGATTCATCTCTCCTCCCGTCAGTCGATCAAAATTAATTCAGGATTTTGTACAGGCCAATAACCGTAAGATTGCACGAGCCTAAACAAAACTACTGGCTCATATTAGTTCAGTGAAGTGAAAGGGCAACAATAGAGGTAGTAGGAACTGCAGATGCTGGAGAATCTGAGATAAGAAGGTGTAAAGCTGGATGAACACAGCAGGCCAAGCAGTATCATTCGGCTCTACACCTTGTTATCTCAGATTCTCCAGCGCCAATTTTCTGAAGTAGGGTCTCGTTCCGAACATCAGCTTTCTTGCTTCTCTGATGCTGCTTGACCTGCTGTGTTCATCCAGCTCTCCACCTTGGGCAACAATAGAGTATGCTTTAAGTCACTAGATATGTTACGTGGGTTTGTCTTCCTTAGGCTGGAGTTAGTGGAACCGAAAAAGATGTCTCCCTCACAGCGTTTGTGACACAAGAATTGCATCGTTCCTTGGCGGCCTTTCAACAGAAGAATATTCAGAGATTTCCCGAGTGGTAAGAATGTAACTTCTTTTACTTCTCTTTATCTCACTTTTTCCAACAATTGGAAAATAGATTTTAGAAATAACATCGAGCTGATGAAGTGTGAAAAGAAGAATAATTCCAAGCAGTGGTGGGAGTTGGTCAGTGAGGTGGGAGGAGTGGATAGGTGGGAGAGAAGGCGGACAGGTCATGGAGGCGGGGATGAGGGGAGGAACTAGTCTTGGGATGAGGCTGGCGGGTGGGGAGATTTTGAGGGTGGCCAAGTCCACATTGAGGCTATTGAGTTGGAAGCTCCCGAGGCGGAATGTGAGGTGCTGCTCCTCCAGTTTCTGGGTGGTTTGGTTGTGACACTGGAAGAGGCCCAGGATGGACATGTCATTCAGGGAGTGGGAGGGGGAGTTGAAGTGATGCAATGATTTGCATATGAAAATAGAAGGTGTGGTTAATAAGTTTCCCAATGATTGAAGGTGTAGGAGCCAGCCAAGAAGGTCACCTCAGAATACAATGGGACATTGACAAGGGCCAATAAACTGAAGAATGGCAGATGGTGTTGAGGTTAACTAAATGTGAGGTGCTACATTTTGGAAAGGCAAATCAGGGCAGCACGTTTACACTCAAGGTTGTGGGGAGTGTTGCTTAATAAAGAGACGCTGGAGTGCAGTTTCGTAGTTCCATCAAAGTACAGCCACCGGTAGAAAGGATATGAAGGAGACATTTGGTGTGCTCGCCTTTATCGGTCAGTGCATTGAGTCTAGGAGTTGGGAGATCACTTAGCAGCCATGTAGGACGTTGGTTCAGCTGCTTTTGGAATACTGCAATCGATTTTGGTCTCCTTGCAAGAGGAAGGATGTCGGCGCAACATTGAGGGCCGAAGGGCCTGTTCTGCGCTGTATTCTTGCATGTTGTAAACTTGAAAGGGTTCAGAGAAGCTCTACAAGGATGTTACCAGCATCGGAGGTTTGAGTTTATTGCAGCATCTTATAGAATAGAGGAGACACATGTCATCGAAATTGAAAATCAAAACTTGGTAAAATTTTGCATTGGAAATACATGACCAGCCATTGGAGGAGATTCATGACCATTGTATTCAAGTGAGAACAACAAATGTGATTCAGTGACTCAGTGAAACGGGATGCAGTGACTGTGTGAACTGGGATGCAGTGACTGAGGGTAATGGGATGCAGTGACTTATGCAAATGGGATGCAGTGACTGACGGTAATGGGATGCAGTGACTCAGGGAAATGGGAGGCAGTGTCTGAGTGAAATAGGATGCAGTGACTGATCAAAATGGGATGCAGTGACTGACAGTAATTGGATGGAGTGACGGACGGTAATGGGATGCAGTGACTGAGGGAAACGGGACGCAGCGTCAGAGTGAAATAGGATGCAGTCAATGAGTGAAATGGCCTGCAGTGATTGAGTGAAGTGGGATGCAGTGACTGAGGGAAATGGGATGCAGTGACTGAGGGAAATGGAATGCAGTGACTGAGGGAAATGGGATGCAGTGACTGAGGGAAATGAGATGCAGTGTCTGTTTGAAATGGGATCCTGCGACTGAAGTTCATGGGATGCAGTGACTGAGTGAAATGGGATGCAGTGACTGAGGGCAATGGGATGCAGTGACTGAGGGCAATGGGATGCAGTGACTGAGGGCAATGGGATGCAGTGACTGAGGGCAATGGGATGCAGTGACTGAGGGCAATGGGATGCAGTGACTGAGGGCAATGGGATGCTGTGACTGAGGACAATGGGATGCAGTGACTGAGGACAATGGGATGCAGTGACTGAGGACAATGGGATGCAGTGACTGAGGGAAAGGAGATGCTGTGACTATGGGAAATGGGATGCAGTGCGTGTGGGAAATTGAATGCAGCGTCTGTGAGATACGGGAAACAGTGACTGATCGAAATGGATTGCAGTGACTATGGTGAAGGAGATGTCGTGACTGAGGGAAATGGGATGCAGTGACTGAGGGAAATGGGATGCAGTGACTGAGGGAAATGGGATGCAGTGACTGAGGGAAATGGGATGCAGTGACTGATGGAAATGGGATGCAGTGTCTGACGGAAATTGAATGCAGCATCAGTGAGAAACGGGATGCAGTGACTGAGAAAAATGGGATCCAGCGACTGAGGGAAATGGAATGCCGTGACTGAGGGAAATGGGATGCAGTGACTTACGGAAATGGGATGCAGTAACTGACGGAAATGGGCTGAAGTGACTGATGGAAATGGGATGCAGTGACTGAGTGAGATGGGATGCAGTGTCTGAGTGAGATGGGATGCAGTGTCTGAGTGAGATGGGATGCAGTGTCTGAGTGAAATGGGATGCAGTTAATGAGTGAAATGAGATGCAGTGACTGATGGAAATTGAATGCAGTGACAGAGTGACATGAGCTGCAGTGCCTGATGGAAATGCGATGCAGTTACTGTGGGACATGGGATGCAGTGGCTGAGGTCCTGGGAAGGAGTGACTGAGTTAATAGGGATTCACTGCCCGAGCGGGCTTGGGGTACAGTGACTGAGGGAAATGGGATACAGTGGCTGAGAGAAATGAGACGCACTGTCTTAGTGAAATGGGATGCAGTGAGTGAGGGACATGGGATGCAGTGAGTGAGGGACATGGGATGCACTGACTGAGGGAAGTGGGATGCAGTGACTGAGGGAAATCGGATGCAGTGACTGAGTGAAATGGGATGCAGTGTCTGAGTGAAATGGGATGCAGTGTCTGAGTGAAATGGGATGCAGTGTCTGAGTGAAATGGGATGCAGTGTCTGAGTGAAATGGGATGCAGTGTCTGAGTGAAATGGGATGCAGTGGCTGAGTGAAATGGGATGCAGTGGCTGAGTGAAATGGGATGCAGTGGCTGAGTGAAATGGGGTGCAGTGGCTGAGTGAAATGGGATGCAGTGGCTGAGTGAAATGGGATGCAGTGGCTGAGTGAAATGGGATGCAGTGGCTGAGTGAAATGGGATGCAGTGACTGAGGGGAACGGGATGCAGTGACTGATGGAAATGGGATGCAGTGTCTGAGGGAAAGGAGATGCAGTGACTGAGGGAAATGGGATGCAGTGGCTGAGTGAAATGGTACGCAGTGGCTCAGTGAAATGGGACGCAGTGGCTCAGTGGAATGGGATGCAGTGACTCAGTGGAATGGGATGCAGTGACTCAGTGGAATGTGACGCATTGACTGATGGAAAGGTGATTCAGTGACTGTGGGAAATGGCATGCTGTGACTGAGGGAAAGGTGATTCAGTGACTGTGGGAAATGGGACCCAGTGGCTGAGTGAAATGGGATGCAGTGGCTGAGTGAAATGGGATGCAGTGGCTGAGTGAAATGGGATGCCGTGCCTGAGTGAAATGGGATGCCGTGCCTGAGTGAAGTGGGATGCAGTGCCTGAGTGAAGTGGGATGCAGTGCCTGAGTGAAATGGGATGTAGTTCCTGAGTGAAATGGGATGCAGTGACTGAGATAAATGCGATGCAGTGACTGAGATAAATGCGATGCAGTGACTGAGATAAATGGGATGCAGTGACTGATGGAAATGGGATGCAGTGACTGTGTCTAATGGGATGCAGTGACTGAGGGAAATGGGATGCCGTGGCTGAGTGAAATGTGATGCAGTGACTGTGTGAAATGTGATGCAGTGACTGTGTGAAATGTGATGCAGTGACTGAGATAAATGGGATGCAGTGACTGAGTAAACTGGGATGCAGTGACTGTGTCTAATGGGATGCATTGACTGAGGGAAATAGGATTACGTGGCTGAGTGAAATGTGATGCAGTGACTGTGTGAAATGGGATGCAGTGACTCAGATAAATGGGATGCAGTGACTGATGGAAATGGGATGCAGTGACTGATTGAAATGGGATGCAGTGACTGAGTGACATGGGAGGCAGTGACTGAGTGACATGGGAGGCAGTGACTGAGTGACTGAGTGAAATGGGATGCAGTCCCCGAGTGAAATGGGATGCAGTCCCCGAGTGAAATGGGATGCAGTCCCCGAGTGAAATGGGATGCAATCCCCGAGTGAAATGGGATGCAGTCCCCGAGTGAAATGGGATGCAGTCCCCGAGTGAAATGGGATGCAGTCCCCGAGTGAAATGGGATGCAGTCCCCGAGTGAAATGGGATGCTGTCCCCGAGTGAAATGGGATGCTGTCCCCGAGTGAAATGGGATGCTGTCCCCGAGTGAAATGGGATGCTGTCCCCGAGTGAAATGGGATGCTGTGACTCAGTGGAATGGGATGCAGTCACTCAGTGGAATGTGACGCATTGACTGAGGGAAAGGTGATTCAGTGACTGTGGGAAATGGCGTGCTGTGACTGAGGAAAGGAGATGCAGTGACTGTGGGAAATCGTACGCAGTGACGGAGGGAAATGGGACGCAGTGACTGAGTGAAATGGGACGCAGTGACTGAGTGAAATGGGATGCAGTGACTGAGGGAAAGGAAGTGCAGTGCCTGTGGAAACGGGATGCTGCGACTGAGGGTAATGGGTATGCAGTGACTGTGGGAAATGGGATGCAGTGACTGTGGGAAATGGGATAGTGTTTCTGAGGGTAATGGGGTGCAGTGACTGAGTGAAATGGGGTGCAGTGACTGAGTGAAAAGGGATGCAGTGACTGAGGGAAAGGAAGTGCAGAGCCTGTGGAAATGGGATGCTGCGACTGAGGGTTATGGGTATGCAGTGACTGTGGGAAATGGGATGCAGTGACTGTGGGAAAGGGGATAGTGTTTCTGAGGGTAATGCGGTGCAGTGACTGAGTGAAATGGGACGCAGTGACTGAGTGAAATGGGACGCAGTGACTGAGTGAAATGGGACGCAGTGACTGAGTGAAATGGGACGCAGTGACTGAGTGAAATGGGACGCAGTGACTGAGTGAAATGGGACGCAGTGACTGATGGAAATGGGACGCAGTGACTGATGGAAATGGGATACAGTGACTGAGTGTAATGGGATGCAGTGACTGAGGGAAATGGGATGCAGTGACGTGTGAAATGGGATGCAGTCGCTGTGGGAAATGGGATGTAGGGACTGAGTGAATTGGGATTCAGTGATTGATTGAAATGGAATGCAGTGTCTGTCAGAAATGGGATACTGTGACTAAGGGAAATGGGATGCCGTTAGTGTGGGAAATTGGATGTAGTAACTGAGGGTAATGGGACGCAGTGGCTGAGTGAAATGGGATGCAGTGACTGACGGAAATGGGATGCAGTGGCTGAGTGAAATGGGATGCAGTGGCTGAGTGAAATGGGATGCAGTGACTCAGTGGAATGGAATGCAGTGACTCAGTGGAATGTGACGCATTGACTGAGGGAAAGGTGATTCAGTGACTGTGGGAAATGGGACGCGGTGACGGAGTGAAATGGGACACAGTGACGGAGTGAAATGGGATACCATGGCTGAGTGAAATGGGATGCAGTGGCTGAGTGAAATGGGATGCAGTGTCTGAGTGAAATGGGATGCTGTGGCTGAGTGAAATGGGACGCTGTGACTGATTGAAATGGGATGCAGTGACTGATGGAAATGGGATGCAGTGAATGAGTGTAATGGGATGCAGTGAATGAGTGTAATGGGATGCAGTGAATGAGTGAAATGGGATGCAGTGACTGTGGGAAATGGGATGCAGTGACTGTGGGAAATGGGATGCAGTGACTGAGTGAAATGGGATGCAGTGTCTGAGGGAAACGGGATGCAGTGACTGATGGAAATGGGATGCAGTCACTGACGGAAATCAGATGCAGTGACAGGGAAAGGAGATGCAGTGACTGTGCATGTGGGATGCTGTGACTGAGGGAAATGGAAAGCATTGGCTGATGGAAATGGGATGCAGTGGCTGAGTGAAATGGGATGCAGTGACTGAGTGAAATGGAATGCAGTGACTGAGGGAAATGGAATGCAGTGACTGAGGGAAATGGGATGCAGTGACTGAGGGAAATGGGATGCAGTGACTGAGGGAAATGGGATGCAGTGACGCGTGAAATGGGATGCAGTCACTGTGGGAAATGGGATGCAGGGACTGAGTGAATTGGGATTCAGTGATTGATTGAAATGGAATGCCGTGTCTGTCAGAAATGGGATACTGTGACTAAGCGAAATGGGATGCCGTTAGTGTGGGAAATTGGATGTAGTAACTGAGGGTAATGGGACGCAGTGGCTGAGTGAAATGGGATGCAGTGACTGACGGAAATGGGATGCAGTGGCTGAGTGAAATGGGATGCAGTGGCTGAGTGAAATGGGATGCTGTGACTCAGTGGAATGGGACGCATTGACTGAGGGAAAGGTGATTCAGCGACTGTGGGAAATGGGACGCGGTGACGGAGTGAAATGGGACACAGTGACGGAGTGAAATGGGATACCGTGTCTGAGTGAAATGGGATGCAGTATCTGAGTGAAATGGGATGCAGTGTCTGAGTGAAATGGGATGCAGTGTCTGAGTGAAATGGGATGCTGTGGCTGAGTGAAATGGGATGCTGTGGCTGAGTGAAATGGGATGCTGTGGCTGAGTGAAATGGGATGCCGTGGCTGAGTGAAATGGGATGCTGTGGCTGAGTGAAATGGGATGCCGTGGCTGAGTGAAATGGGATGCCGTGGCTGAGTGAAATGGGATGCAGTGACTGAGGGAATGGAAATGCAGTGACTGTGGGAAATGGTATGCAGTGGCTGAATGGAATGGGATGCAGGGACTGAGAGAAATGGGATGCAGTGACTGAGATAAATGGGATGCAGTGACTGATGGAAATGGGATGCAGTGACTGACGGAAAGGAAATGCAGTGCCTGTGGGAAATGGTATGCAGTGGCTGAATGGAATTGGACGCAGGGACTGAGAGAAATGGGATGCAGTGACTGAGTGAAATGGGATGCAGTGGCTGATTGGAATGGGATGCAGGGACTGAGCGAAATGGGATACTGTTACTCAGGGTAATGGGATGCAGTGACTGAGGGAAATGTGATTCAGTGACTGTGGGAAGTGGCAAGGTGTGACTGTGGGAAATGGGACGCAGTGATGGAGGGAAATGGGACGCAGTGACGGAGGGAAATGGGACGCAGTGACGGAGGCAAATGGGATGCAGTGACTGAGGGAAATGGGATGCAGTGACTGAGGGAAATGGGATGCAGTGACGCGTGAAATGGGATGCAGTCACTGTGGGAAATGGGATGCAGGGACTGAGCGAATTGGGATTCAGTGATTGATTGAAATGGAATGCAGTGTCTGTCAGAAATGGGATACTGTGACTAAGCGAAATGGGATGCCGTTAGTGTGGGAAATTGGATGTAGTAACTGAGGGTAATGGGACGCAGTGGCTGAGTGAAATGGGATGCAGTGACTGACGGAAATGGGATGCAGTGGCTGAGTGAAATGGGATGCAGTTGCTGAGTGAAATGGGATGCAGTTGCTGAGTGAAATGGGATGCAGTGACTCAGTGGAATGGGATGCAGTGACTCAGTGGAATGTGACGCATTGACTGAGGGAAAGGTGATTCAGTGACTGTGGGAAATGGGACGCGGTGACGGAGTGAAATGGGACACAGTGACGGAGTGAAATGGGATGCAGTGGCTGAGTGAAATGGGATGCAGTGGCTGAGTGAAATGGGATGCAGTGGCTGAGTGAAATGGGATGCTGTGGCTGAGTGAAATGGGATGCTGTGGCTGAGTGAAATGGGATGCCGTGGCTGAGTGAAATGGGATGCAGTGACTGAGGGAATGGAAATGCAGTGACTGTGGGAAATGGTATGCAGTGGCTGAATGGAATGGGACGCATGGACTGAGAGAAATGGGATGCAGGGACTGAGAGAAATGGGATGCAGTGACTGATGGAAATGGGATGCAGTGACTGAGGGAAAGGAAATGCAGTGCCTGTGGGAAATGGTATGCAGTGGCTGAATGGAATGGGACGCAGGGACTGAGAGAAACGGGATGCAGTGACTGAGTGAAATGGGATGCAGTGGCTGATTGGAATGGGACGCAGGGACTGAGCGAAATGGGATACTGTTACTCAGGGTAATGGGATGCAGTGACTGTGGGAAGTGGCAAGGTGTGACTGTGGAGAATGGGACGCAGTGACGGAGGGAAATAGGACCCAGTGACTGAGTGAAATGGGATGCAGTGGCTGAGTGAAATGGGATGCCGTGGCTGAGTGAAATGGGATGCCGTGGCTGAGTGAAATGGGATGCCGTGGCTGAGAGAAATGGGATGCCGTGGCTGAGTGAAATGGGATGCAGTGCCTGAGTGACATGGGATGCAGTGATTGTGGGAAATGGGATTCAGTGACTGAGTGAAATGGGATGCAGTGTCTGAGGGAAACGGGATGCAGTGACTAATGGAAACGGGATGCAGTGACTGATGGAAATGGGATGCAGTGACTGAGTGAAACGGGGTGGAGTGGCTGAGTGAAACGGGGTGGAGTGGCTGAGTGAAACGGGGTGGAGTGGCTGAGTGAAACGGGGTGGAGTGGCTGAGTGAAACGGGGTGGAGTGGCTGAGTGAAACGGGGTGGAGTGGCTGAGTGAAACGGGGTGGAGTGGCTGAGTGAAACGGGGTGGAGTGGCTGAGTGAAACGGGGTGGAGTGGCTGAGTGAAACGGGATGCAGTGGCTGAGTGAAACGGGATGCAGTGGCTGAGTGAAACGGGATGCAGTGGCTGTGTGAAACGGGATGCAGTGGCTGTGTGAAACGGGATGCAGTGGCTGTGTGAAACGGGATGCAGTGGCTGAGTGAAATGGGATGCAGTTGCTGAGTGAAATGGGATGCAGTTGCTGAGTGAAATGGGATGCAGTTGCTGAGTGAAATGGGATGCAGTGACTGGGTGAAATGGGATGCTGTGCCTCAGTGGAATGGGTTGCAGTGAATGAGTGAAATGGGACGCAGTGGCTGAGTGAAATGGGACGCAGTGACTGATGAAAATGGGATACAGTGACTGAGAGTAATGGGACCCAGTGGCTGAGTGAAATGGGATGCGGTGACTGAGTGAAATGGGATGCAGTGACTGAGTGAAATGGGATGCAGTGACTGAGTGAAATGGGATGCAGTGACTGTGGGAAATGGGATTCAGTGACTGAGTGAAATGGGATGCAGTGTCTGAGGGAAACGGGATGCAGTGACTGATGGAAACGGGATGCAGTGTCTGAGGGAAAGGGGATGCAGTGACTGATGGAAATGGGATGCAGTGGCTGAGTGAAATGGGATGCAGTGGCTGAGTGAAATGGGATGCAGTGACTGTGGGAAATGGGATTCAGTGACTGATGGAAATGGGATGCAGTGTCTGAGGGAAAGGGGATGCAGTGACTGTTGGAAATGGGATGCAGTGGCTGAGTGATATGGGATGCAGTGACTGAGTGAAACGGGGTGGAGTGACTGAGTGAAACGGGGTGGAGTGGCTGAGTGAAATGTGATGCAGTGGCTGAGTGAAATGTGATGCAGTGGCTGAGTGAAATGGGATGCAGTGGCTGAGTGAAATGGGATGCAGTGGCTGAGTGAAATGGGATGCAGTTAATGAGTGAAATGAGATGCAGTGACTGATGGAAATTGAATGCAGTGACAGAGTGACATGAGCTGCAGTGCCTGATGGAAATGCGATGCAGTTACTGTGGGACATGGGATGCAGTGGCTGAGGTCCTGGGAAGGAGTGACTGAGTTAATAGGGATTCACTGCCCGAGCGGGCTTGGGGTACAGTGACTGAGGGAAATGGGATACAGTGGCTGAGAGAAATGAGACGCACTGTCTTAGTGAAATGGGATGCAGTGAGTGAGGGACATGGGATGCAGTGAGTGAGGGACATGGGATGCACTGACTGAGGGAAGTGGGATGCAGTGACTGAGGGAAATCGGATGCAGTGACTGAGTGAAATGGGATGCAGTGGCTGAGTGAAATGGGATGCAATGTCTGAGTGAAATGGGATGCAGTGTCTGAGTGAAATGGGATGCAGTGTCTGAGTGAAATGGGATGCAGTGTCTGAGTGAAATGGGATGCAGTGGCTGAGTGAAATGGGATGCAGTGGCTGAGTGAAATGGGGTGCAGTGGCTGAGTGAAATGGGATGCAGTGTCTGAGTGAAATGGGATGCAGTGGCTGAGTGAAATGGGATGCAGTGGCTGAGTGAAATGGGATGCAGTGACTGAGGGGAACGGGATGCAGTGACTGATGGAAATGGGATGCAGTGTCTGAGGGAAAGGAGATGCAGTGACTGAGGGAAATGGGATGCAGTGGCTGAGTGAAATGGTACGCAGTGGCTGAGTGAAATGGTACGCAGTGGCTGAGTGAAATGGTACGCAGTGGCTCAGTGAAATGGGACGCAGTGGCTCAGTGGAATGGGATGCAGTGACTCAGTGGAATGGGATGCAGTGACTCAGTGGAATGTGACGCATTGACTGATGGAAAGGTGATTCAGTGACTGTGGGAAATGGCATGCTGTGACTGAGGGAAAGGTGATTCAGTGACTGTGGGAAATGGGACCCAGTGGCTGAGTGAAATGGGATGCAGTGGCTGAGTGAAATGGGATGCAGTGGCTGAGTGAAATGGGATGCCGTGCCTGAGTGAAATGGGATGCCGTGCCTGAGTGAAGTGGGATGCAGTGCCTGAGTGAAGTGGGATGCAGTGCCTGAGTGAAGTGGGATGCAGTGCCTGAGTGAAATGGGATGCAGTGACTGAGATAAATGCGATGCAGTGACTGAGATAAATGCGATGCAGTGACTGAGATAAATGCGATGCAGTGACTGAGATAAATGCGATGCAGTGACTGAGATAAATGGGATGCAGTGACTGATGGAAATGGGATGCAGTGACTGTGTCTAATGGGATGCAGTGACTGAGGGAAATGGGATGCCGTGGCTGAGTGAAATGTGATGCAGTGACTGTGTGAAATGTGATGCAGTGACTGTGTGAAATGTGATGCAGTGACTGAGATAAATGGGATGCAGTGACTGAGTAAACTGGGATGCAGTGACTGTGTCTAATGGGATGCATTGACTGAGGGAAATAGGATTACGTGGCTGAGTGAAATGTGATGCAGTGACTGTGTGAAATGGGATGCAGTGACTCAGATAAATGGGATGCAGTGACTGATGGAAATGGGATGCAGTGACTGATGGAAATGGGATGCAGTGACTGAGTGACATGGGAGGCAGTGACTGAGTGACATGGGAGGCAGTGACTGAGTGACTGAGTGAAATGGGATGCAGTCCCCGAGTGAAATGGGATGCAGTCCCCGAGTGAAATGGGATGCAGTCCCCGAGTGAAATGGGATGCAATCCCCGAGTGAAATGGGATGCAGTCCCCGAGTGAAATGGGATGCAGTCCCCGAGTGAAATGGGATGCAGTCCCCGAGTGAAATGGGATGCAGTCCCCGAGTGAAATGGGATGCAGTCCCCGAGTGAAATGGGATGCTGTCCCCGAGTGAAATGGGATGCTGTCCCCGAGTGAAATGGGATGCTGTCCCCGAGTGAAATGGGATGCTGTCCCCGAGTGAAATGGGATGCTGTCCCCGAGTGAAATGGGATGCTGTCCCCGAGTGAAATGGGATGCTGTGACTCAGTGGAATGGGATGCAGTCACTCAGTGGAATGTGACGCATTGACTGAGGGAAAGGTGATTCAGTGACTGTGGGAAATGGCGTGCTGTGACTGAGGAAAGGAGATGCAGTGACTGTGGGAAATCGTACGCAGTGACGGAGGGAAATGGGACGCAGTGACTGAGTGAAATGGGACGCAGTGACTGAGTGAAATGGGATGCAGTGACTGAGGGAAAGGAAGTGCAGTGCCTGTGGAAACGGGATGCTGCGACTGAGGGTAATGGGTATGCAGTGACTGTGGGAAATGGGATGCAGTGACTGTGGGAAATGGGAGAGTGTTTCTGAGGGTAATGGGGTGCAGTGACTGAGTGAAATGGGGTGCAGTGACTGAGTGAAAAGGGATGCAGTGACTGAGGGAAAGGAAGTGCAGAGCCTGTGGAAATGGGATGCTGCGACTGAGGGTTATGGGTATGCAGTGACTGTGGGAAATGGGATGCAGTGACTGTGGGAAAGGGGATAGTGTTTCTGAGGGTAATGCGGTGCAGTGACTGAGTGAAATGGGGTGCAGTGACTGAGTGAAATGGGACGCAGTGACTGAGTGAAATGGGACGCAGTGACTGAGTGAAATGGGACGCAGTGACTGATGGAAATGGGACGCAGTGACTGATGGAAATGGGATACAGTGACTGAGTGTAATGGGATGCAGTGACTGAGGGAAATGGGATGCAGTGACGTGTGAAATGGGATGCAGTCACTGTGGGAAATGGGATGTAGGGACTGAGTGAATTGGGATTCAGTGATTGATTGAAATGGAATGCAGTGTCTGTCAGAAATGGGATACTGTGACTAAGGGAAATGGGATGCCGTTAGTGTGGGAAATTGGATGTAGTAACTGAGGGTAATGGGACGCAGTGGCTGAGTGAAATGGGATGCAGTGACTGACGGAAATGGGATGCAGTGGCTGAGTGAAATGGGATGCAGTGGCTGAGTGAAATGGGATGCAGTGACTCAGTGGAATGGAATGCAGTGACTCAGTGGAATGTGACGCATTGACTGAGGGAAAGGTGATTCAGTGACTGTGGGAAATGGGACGCGGTGACGGAGTGAAATGGGACACAGTGACGGAGTGAAATGGGATACCATGGCTGAGTGAAATGGGATGCAGTGGCTGAGTGAAATGGGATGCAGTGTCTGAGTGAAATGGGATGCTGTGGCTGAGTGAAATGGGACGCTGTGACTGATTGAAATGGGATGCAGTGACTGATGGAAATGGGATACAGTGAATGAGTGTAATGGGATGCAGTGAATGAGTGTAATGGGATGCAGTGAATGAGTGAAATGGGATGCAGTGACTGTGGGAAATGGGATGCAGTGACTGTGGGAAATGGGATGCAGTGACTGAGTGAAATGGGATGCAGTGTCTGAGGGAAACGGGATGCAGTGACTGATGGAAATGGGATGCAGTCACTGACGGAAATCAGATGCAGTGACAGGGAAAGGAGATGCAGTGACTGTGCATGTGGGATGCTGTGACTGAGGGAAATGGAAAGCATTGGCTGATGGAAATGGGATGCAGTGGCTGAGTGAAATGGGATGCAGTGACTGAGTGAAATGGAATGCAGTGACTGAGGGAAATGGAATGCAGTGACTGAGGGAAATGGGATGCAGTGACTGAGGGAAATGGGATGCAGTGACTGAGGGAAATGGGATGCAGTGACGCGTGAAATGGGATGCAGTCACTGTGGGAAATGGGATGCAGGGACTGAGTGAATTGGGATTCAGTGATTGATTGAAATGGAATGCCGTGTCTGTCAGAAATGGGATACTGTGACTAAGCGAAATGGGATGCCGTTAGTGTGGGAAATTGGATGTAGTAACTGAGGGTAATGGGACGCAGTGGCTGAGTGAAATGGGATGCAGTGACTGACGGAAATGGGATGCAGTGGCTGAGTGAAATGGGATGCAGTGGCTGAGTGAAATGGGATGCTGTGACTCAGTGGAATGGGACGCATTGACTGAGGGAAAGGTGATTCAGCGACTGTGGGAAATGGGACGCGGTGACGGAGTGAAATGGGACACAGTGACGGAGTGAAATGGGATACCGTGTCTGAGTGAAATGGGATACAGTATCTGAGTGAAATGGGATGCAGTGTCTGAGTGAAATGGGATGCAGTGTCTGAGTGAAATGGGATGCTGTGGCTGAGTGAAATGGGATGCTGTGGCTGAGTGAAATGGGATGCTGTGGCTGAGTGAAATGGGATGCCGTGGCTGAGTGAAATGGGATGCCGTGGCTGAGTGAAATGGGATGCAGTGACTGAGGGAATGGAAATGCAGTGACTGTGGGAAATGGTATGCAGTGGCTGAATGGAATGGGATGCAGGGACTGAGAGAAATGGGATGCAGTGACTGAGATAAATGGGATGCAGTGACTGATGGAAATGGGATGCAGTGACTGACGGAAAGGAAATGCAGTGCCTGTGGGAAATGGTATGCAGTGGCTGAATGGAATTGGACGCAGGGACTGAGAGAAATGGGATGCAGTGACTGAGTGAAATGGGATGCAGTGGCTGATTGGAATGGGATGCAGGGACTGAGCGAAATGGGATACTGTTACTCAGGGTAATGGGATGCAGTGACTGAGGGAAATGTGATTCAGTGACTGTGGGAAGTGGCAAGGTGTGACTGTGGGAAATGGGACGCAGTGATGGAGGGAAATGGGACGCAGTGACGGAGGGAAATGGGACGCAGTGACGGAGGCAAATGGGATGCAGTGACTGAGGGAAATGGGATGCAGTGACTGAGGGAAATGGGATGCAGTGACGCGTGAAATGGGATGCAGTCACTGTGGGAAATGGGATGCAGGGACTGAGCGAATTGGGATTCAGTGATTGATTGAAATGGAATGCAGTGTCTGTCAGAAATGGGATACTGTGACTAAGCGAAATGGGATGCCGTTAGTGTGGGAAATTGGATGTAGTAACTGAGGGTAATGGGACGCAGTGGCTGAGTGAAATGGGATGCAGTGACTGACGGAAATGGGATGCAGTGGCTGAGTGAAATGGGATGCAGTTGCTGAGTGAAATGGGATGCAGTTGCTGAGTGAAATGGGATGCAGTGACTCAGTGGAATGGGATGCAGTGACTCAGTGGAATGTGACGCATTGACTGAGGGAAAGGTGATTCAGTGACTGTGGGAAATGGGACGCGGTGACGGAGTGAAATGGGACACAGTGACGGAGTGAAATGGGACGCAGTGACGGAGTGAAATGGGATGCAGTGTCTGAGTGAAATGGGATGCAGTGTCTGAGTGAAATGGGATGCAGTGTCTGAGTGAAATGGGAAGCTGTGGCTGAGTGAAATGGGATGCTGTGGCTGAGTGAAATGGGATGCCGTGGCTGAGTGAAATGGGATGCAGTGACTGAGGGAATGGAAATGCAGTGACTGTGGGAAATGGTATGCAGTGGCTGAATGGAATGGGACGCATGGACTGAGAGAAATGGGATGCAGGGACTGAGATAAATGGGATGCAGTGACTGATGGAAATGGGATGCAGTGACTGAGGGAAAGGAAATGCAGTGACTGAGTGAAATGGGATGCAGTGGCTGATTGGAATGGGATGCAGGGACTGAGCGAAATGGGATACTGTTACTCAGGGTAATGGGATGCAGTGACTGTGGGAAGTGGCAAGGTGTGACTGTGGAGAATGGGACGCAGTGACGGAGGGAAATAGGACCCAGTGACTGAGTGAAATGGGATGCAGTGGCTGAGTGAAATGGGATGCCGTGGCTGAGTGAAATGGGATGCCGTGGCTGAGTGAAATGGGATGCCGTGGCTGAGAGAAATGGGATGCCGTGGCTGAGTGAAATGGGATGCAGTGCCTGAGTGACATGGGATGCAGTGATTGTGGGAAATGGGATTCAGTGACTGAGTGAAATGGGATGCAGTGTCTGAGGGAAACGGGATGCAGTGACTAATGGAAACGGGATGCAGTGACTGATGGAAATGGGATGCAGTGACTGAGTGAAACGGGGTGGAGTGGCTGAGTGAAACGGGGTGGAGTGGCTGAGTGAAACGGGGTGGAGTGGCTGAGTGAAACGGGGTGGAGTGGCTGAGTGAAACGGGGTGGAGTGGCTGAGTGAAACGGGGTGGAGTGGCTGAGTGAAACGGGGTGGAGTGGCTGAGTGAAACGGGGTGGAGTGGCTGAGTGAAACGGGGTGGAGTGGCTGAGTGAAACGGGGTGGAGTGGCTGAGTGAAACGGGGTGGAGTGGCTGAGTGAAACGGGATGCAGTGGCTGAGTGAAACGGGATGCAGTGGCTGAGTGAAACGGGATGCAGTGGCTGTGTGAAACGGGATGCAGTGGCTGTGTGAAACGGGATGCAGTGGCTGTGTGAAACGGGATGCAGTGGCTGAGTGAAATGGGATGCAGTTGCTGAGTGAAAGGGGATGCAGTTGCTGAGTGAAATGGGATGCAGTTGCTGAGTGAAATGGGATGCAGTGACTGGGTGAAATGGGATGCTGTGCCTCAGTGGAATGGGTTGCAGTGAATGAGTGAAATGGGACGCAGTGGCTGAGTGAAATGGGACGCAGTGACTGATGAAAATGGGATACAGTGACTGAGAGTAATGGGACCCAGTGGCTGAGTGAAATGGGATGCGGTGACTGAGTGAAATGGGATGCAGTGACTGAGTGAAATGGGATGCAGTGACTGAGTGAAATGGGATGCAGTGACTGTGGGAAATGGGATTCAGTGACTGAGTGAAATGGGATGCAGTGTCTGAGGGAAACGGGATGCAGTGACTGATGGAAACGGGATGCAGTGTCTGAGGGAAAGGGGATGCAGTGACTGATGGAAATGGGATGCAGTGGCTGAGTGAAATGGGATGCAGTGACTGTGGGAAATGGGATTCAGTGACTGATGGAAATGGGATGCAGTGTCTGAGGGAAAGGGGATGCAGTGACTGTTGGAAATGGGATGCAGTGGCTGAGTGATATGGGATGCAGTGACTGAGTGAAACGGGGTGGAGTGACTGAGTGAAACGGGGTGGAGTGGCTGAGTGAAATGTGATGCAGTGGCTGAGTGAAATGTGATGCAGTGGCTGAGTGAAATGTGATGCAGTGGCTGAGTGAAATGGGATGCAGTGGCTGAGTGAAATGGGATACAGTGGCTGAGTGAAATGGGATGCAGTGGCTGAGTGAAATGGGATGCAGTGGCTGTGTGAAATGGGATGCAGTGGCTGTGTGAAATGGGATGCAGTGGCTGTGTGAAGTGGGATGCAGTGGCTGAGTGAAATGGGATGCAGTTGCTGAGTGAAATGGGATGCAGTGACTGGGTGAAATGGGATGCTGTGCCTCAGTGGAATGGGTTGCAGTGAATGAGTGAAATGGGACGCAGTGGCTGAGTGAAATGGGACGCAGTGACTGATGGAAATGGGATACAGTGACTGAGAGTAATGGGACCCAGTGGCTGAGTGAAATGGGACGCAGTGACTGAGTGAAATGGGATGCAGTGAATGTGGGAAATGGGATTCAGTGACTGAGTGAAATGGGATGCAGTGTCTGAGGGAAACGGGATGCAGTGACTGATGGAAACGGGATGCAGTGTCTGAGGGAAAGGGGATGCAGTGACTGATGGAAATGGGATGCAGTGGCTGAGTGAAATGGGATGCAGTGGCTGAGTGAAATGGGATGCAGTGGCTGAGTGAAATGGTATGCAGTGGCTGAGTGAAATGGGATGCAGTGGCTGAGTGAAATGGGATGCAGTGGCTGAGTGAAATGGGATGCAGTGGCTGAGTGAAGTGGGATGCAGTGCCTGAGTGAAGTGGGATGCAGTGCCTGAGTGAAGTGGGATGCAGTGCCTGAGTGAAGTGGGATGCAGTGCCTGAGTGAAGTGGGATGCAGTGCCTGAGTGAAGTGGGATGCAGTGCCTGAGTGAAATGGGATGCAGTGCCTGAGTGAAATGGGGTGCAGTGGCTGAGTGAAATGGGATGCAGTGCCTCAGTGGAATGGGATGCAGTGACTGAGGGAAACGGGACGCAGTGACTGAGTGAAACGGGACGCAGTGACTGAGTGAAACGGGACGCAGTGACTGAGTGAAACGGGACGCAGTGACTGAGTGAAACGGGTTGCAGTGACTGAGTGAAATGGGTTGCAGTGACTGACGGAAATGGGTTGCAGTGACTGACGGAAATGGGTTGCAGTGACTGACGGAAATGGGTTGCAGTGGCTGAGTGAAATGGGCTGCAGTGGCTGAGTGAAATGGGCTGCTGTGGCTGAGTGAAATGGGCTGCAGTGGCTGAGTGAAATGGGCTGCAGTGGCTGAGTGAAATGGGCTGCAGTGGCTGAGTGAAATGGGCTGCAGTGGCTGAGTGAAATGGGATGCAGTGGCTGAGTGAAATGGGATGCAGTGGCTGAGTGAAATGGGATGCAGTGTCTGATGGAAAAGAGATGCAGTGACTGAGGGAAATGGGTTGCAGTGACTGACGGAAATCGGATGCAATGACAGGGAAAGGAGATGCAGTGACTCTGGATGTGGGATGCTGTGACTGAGGGAAATGGAAAGCATTGGCTGAGTGAAATGGGATGCAGTGGCTGAGTGAAATGGGACGCAGTGGCTGAGTGAAATGGGACGCAGTGGCTCAGTGGAATGGGATGCAGTGACTCAGTGGAATGGGATGCAGTGACTCAGTGGAATGTGCCGCATTGACTGAGGGAAAGGTGATTGAGTGACTGTGGGAAATGGGACCCAGTGGCTGAGTGAAATGGGATGCAGTGGCTGAGTGAAATGGGATGCAGTGGCTGAGTGAAATGGGATGCAGTGGCTGAGTGAAATGGGATGCCGTGCCTGAGTGAAATGGGAGGCCGTGCCTGAGTGAAATGGGATGCCGTGCCTGAGTGAAGTGGGATGCCGTGCCTGAGTGAAGTGGGATGCAGTGCCTGAGTGAAGTGGGATGCAGTGCCTGAGTGAAGTGGGATGCAGTGCCTGAGTGAAGTGGGATGCAGTGCCTGAGTGAAGTGGGATGCAGTGCCTGAGTGAAGTGGGATGCAGTGCCTGAGTGAAGTGGGATGCAGTGCCTGAGTGAAGTGGGATGCAGTGCCTGAGTGAAGTGGGATGCAGTGCCTGAGTGAAGTGGGATGCAGTGGCTGAGTGAAGTGGGATGCAGTGGCTGAGTGAAGTGGGATGCAGTGGCTGAGTGAAATTTGATGCAGTGGCTGAATGAAATGGGATACAGTGCCTCAGTGGAATGGGATGCAGTGACTGAGGGAAATGGCATACAGTGACTGAGTGAAATGGGATACAGTGCCTCAGTGGAATGGGATGCAGTGACTGAGGGAAATGGCATACAGTGACTGAGTGAAACGGGACGCAGTGACTGAGTGAAACGGGTTGCAGTGACTGACAGAAATGGGTTGCAGTGACTGACGGAAATGGGTTGCAGTGACTGACGGAAATCGGATGCAATGACAGGGAAAGGAGACGCAGTGACTCTGGATGTGGGATGTTGTGACTGAGGAAAATGGAAAGCATTGGCTGATGGAAATGGGATGTAGTCGCTGAGTGAAATGGGACGCAGTGGCTGAGTGAAATGGGATGCAGTGGCTGAGTGAAATGGGATGCAGTGGCTGAGGGAAATGGGATGCAGTGGCTGAGGGAAATGGGATGCAGTGCCTGAGGGAAATGGGATGCAGTGTCTGAGGGAAATGGGATACATTGACTGATGGAAATGGGATGCCGTGTCTGAGTGAAATGGGATGCCGTGCCTGAGTGAAGTTGGATGCCGTGCCTGAGTGAAGTGGGATGCCGTGCCTGAGTGAAGTGGGATGCCGTGCCTGAGTGAAGTGGGATGCAGTGCCTGAGTGAAGTGGGATGCAGTGCCTGAGTGAAGTGGGATGCAGTGCCTGAGTGAAGTGGGATGCAGTGCCTGAGTGAAGTGGGATGCAGTGCCTGAGTGAAGTGGGATGCAGTGCCTGAGTGAAGTGGGATGCAGTGGCTGAGTGAAGTGGGATGCAGTGCCTGAGTGAAGTGGGATGCAGTGCCTCAGTGGAATGGGATGCAGTGACTGAGGGAAATGGCATACAGTGACTGAGGAGGATGGGACGCAGTGACTGAGGAGAATGGGACGCAGTGACTGAGTGAAACGGGACGCAGTGACTGAGTGAAACGGGACGCAGTGACTGAGTGAAACGGGTTGCAGTGACTGACAGAAATGGGTTGCAGTGACTGACGGAAATGGGTTGCAGTGACTGACGGAAATGGGTTGCAGTGACTGACGGAAATCGGATGCAATGACAGGGAAAGGAGACGCAGTGACTCTGGCTGTGGAATGTTGTGACTGAGGGAAATGGAAAGCATTGGCTGATGGAAATGGGATGCAGTGGCTGAGTGAAATGGGATGCAGTGGCTGAGTGAAATGGGACGCAGTGGCTGCGTGAAATGGGACGCAGTGGCTGCGTGAAATGGGACGCAGTGCCTGAGGGAAATGGGATGCAGTGCCTGAGGGAAATGGGATGCAGTGGCTGAGGGAAATGGGATGCAGTGGCTGAGGGAAATGGGATGCAGTGCCTGAGGGAAATGGGATGCAGTGACTGATGGAAATGGGATGCCGTGTCTGAGGGAAAAGAGATGCAGTGACTGAGGGAAATGGGATGCAGTGACTGACGGAAATCGGATGCAATGACAGGGAAAGGAGATGCAGTGACTCTGGATGTGGGATGCTGTGACTGAGGGAAATGGAAAGCATTGGCTGAGTGAAATGGGATGCAGTGGCTGTGTGAAATGGGATGCAGTGACTGAGGGAAAGGTGATTCAGTGACTGTGGGAAATGGGACCCAGTGGCTGAGTGAAATGGGATGCAGTGACTGAGGGAATGGTGATTGAGTGACTGTGGGAAATGGGACCCAGTGGCTGAGTGAAATGGGATGCAGTGGCTGAGTGAAATGGGATGCCGTGCCTGAGTGAAATGGGGTGCAGTGCCTGAGTGAAATGGGGTGCAGTGCCTGAGTGAAATGGGATGCAGTGCCTGAGTGAAGTGGGATGCAGTGCCTGAGTGAAGTGGGATGCAGTGCCTGAGTGAAGTGGGATGCAGTGCCTGAGTGAAGTGGGATGCAGTGCCTGAGTGAAATGGGATGCAGTGCCTGAGTGAAATGGGATGCAGTGCCTGAGTGAAATGGGATGCAGTGCCTGAGTGAAATTTGATGCAGTGGCTGAGTGAAATGGGATGCAGTGCCTCAGTGGAATGGGATGCAGTGACTGAGGGAAATGGCATACAGTGACTGAGGAGAATGGGACGCAGTGACTGAGTGAAACGGGACGCAGTGACTGAGTGAAACGGGACGCAGTGACTGAGTGAAATGGGTTGCAGTGACTTGAGTGAAATGGGTTGTAGTGACTGAGTGAAATGGGTTGCAGTGACTGACGGAAATGGGTTGCAGTGACTGACGGAAATGGGATGCCGTGTCTGAGGGAAAAGAGATGCAGTGACTGACGGAAATGGGTTGCAGTGACTGACGGAAATCGGATGCAATGACAGGGAAAGGCGATGCAGTGACTCTGGATGTGGGATGCTGTGACTGAGGGAAATGGAAAGCATTGGCTGAGTGAAATGGGATGCAGTGGCTGAGTGAAATGGGATGCAGTGACTGACGGAAATGGGATGCAGTGACTGACGGAAATGGGATGCAGTGGCTGAGTGAAATGGGATGCTGTGACTCAGTGGAATGGGATGCAGTGACTCAGTGGAATGTGACGCATTGACTGAGGGAACGGTGATTCAGTGACTGTGGGAAATGGCATGCTGTGACTGAGGGAATGGAAATGCATTGACAGTGTGAAATGGGATGCAGTGACTGAGTGAAATGGGATGCAGTTACTGAGGGAAAGGTGATTCAGTGACTGTGGGAAATGGGACCCAGTGGCTGAGTGAAATGGGATGCACTGACTGAGTGAAATGGGATGCAGTGACTGAGGGAAAGGTGATTCAGTGACTGTGGGAAATGGGACCCAGTGGCTGAGTGAAATGGGACGCAGTGGCTGAGTGAAATGGGATGCAGTGGCTGAGTGAAGTGGGATGCAGTGCCTGAGTGAAATGGGATGCCGTGCCTGAGTGAAATGGGATGCCGTGCCTGAGTGAAGTGGGATGCAGTGGCTGAGTGAAATGAGATGCCGTGCCTGAGTGAAATGGGATGCAGTGCCTGAGTGAAGTGGGATGCAGTGCCTGAGTGAAGTGGGATGCAGTGCCTGAGTGAAGTGGGATGCAGTGACTGAGTGAAGTGGGATGCAGTGCCTGAGTGAAGTGGGATGCAGTGCCTGAGTGAAGTGGGATGCAGTGCCTGAGTGAAATGGGATGCAGTGCCTGAGGGAAATGGCATACAGTGACTGAGGAGACTGGGACGCAGTGACTGAGTGAAATGGGACGCAGTGACTGAGTGAAATGGGACACAGTGACTTTAGTGAAATGGGTTGTAGTGACTTTAGTGAAATGGGTTGTAGTGACTGAGTGAAATGGGTTGCAGTGACTGACGGAAATGGGTTGCAGTGACTGACGGAAATGGGTTGCAGTGACTGACGGAAATGGGTTGCAGTGACTGACGGAAATGGGTTGCAGAGACTGACGGAAATGGGTTGCAGTGACTGACGGAAATCGGATGTAGAGACAGGGAAAGGAGATGCAGTGACTGTGGATGTGGGATGCTGTGACTGAGGGAAATGGGATGCAGTGGCTGAGTGAAATGGGCTGCATGGCTGAGTGAAATGGGATGCAGTGGCTGAGTGAAATGGGATGCAGTGGCTGAGTGAAATGGGATGCAGTGGCTGAGTGAAATGGGATGCAGTGTCTGATGGAAATGGGATGCAGTGTCTGATGGAAATGGGAGGCAGTGACTGAGTGAAACGGGAGGCAGTGACTGAGTGAAACGGGAGGCAGTGCCTGAGTGAAACGGGAGGCAGTGCCTGAGTGAAACGGGATGCAGTGCCTGAGTGAAATGGGATGCAGTGCCTGAGTGAAATGGGATGCAGTGCCTGAGGGAAATGGCATACAGTGACTGAGGAGAATGGGACGCAGTGACTGAGTGAAATGGGACGCAGTGACTGAGTGAAATGGGACGCAGTGACTGAGTGAAATGGGACGCAGTGACTGAGTGAAATGGGACACAGTGACTTTGGTGAAATGGGTTGTAGTGACTGAGTGAAATGGGTTGCAGTGACTGATGGAAATGGGTTGCAGTGACTGACGGAAATGGGTTGCAGTGACTGACAGAAATGGGTTGCAGAGACTGACGGAAATGGGTTGCAGTGACTGACGGAAACCGGATGTAGAGACAGGGAAAGGAGATGCAGTGACTGTGGATGTGGGATGCTGTGACTGAGGGAAATGGGATGCAGTGGCTGAGTGAAATGGGCTGCATGGCTGAGTGAAATGGGATGCAGTGGCTGAGTGAAATGGGATGCAGTGGCTGCGTGAAATGGGATGCAGTGTCTGATGGAAACGGGAGGCAGTGACTGAGTGAAATGGGATGCAGTGGCTGAGTGAAATGGGATGCAGTGGCTGAGTGAAATGGGATGCAGTGTCTGATGGAAACGGGAGGCAGTGGCTGAGTGAAATGGGATGCTGTGCCTCAGTGAAATGGGATACAGTGACTGAGGGAAATGGGATACAGTGACTGAGGGAAATGGGATACAGTGACTGAGTGAAATGGGATGCAGTGACTGTGTGAAATGGGCTGCAGTGACTGACGGAAATGGGCTGCAGTGACTGACGGAAATGGGCTGCAGTGACTGACGGAAATGGGCTGCAGTGACTGACGGAAATGGGCTGCAGTGACTGACGCAAATCGGATGTAGTGACAGGGAACGGAGATGCAGTGACTGTGGATGTGGGATGCAGTGACTGAGCGAAATGGGGTGCAGTGACTGAGTGAAATGGGGTGCTGTGCCTCAGTGGAATGGGATGCAGTGACTGAGGGAAAGGTGATTCAGTGACTGTGGGAAATAGGATGCAGGGTCTGAGGGAAAGGAAATGCAGTGACTGAGGGAAATGGGTTGCAGTGTCTGATGGAAATGGAAAGCATTGGCTGATGGAAATGGGATGTAGTGGCTGAGTGAAAAGTGATGCAGTGGCTGAGTGAAATGGGATGCTGTGCCTTAGTGGAATGGGATGCACTGACTGAGGGAAAGGTGATTCAGTGACTGTGGGAAATGGCAAGCTGTGACTGAGGAAAGGAGATGCAGTGACTGTGGGAAATGGGATGCAATGACGGAGGGAAATGGGACGCAGTCGCTGAGTGAAATGGGATGCCGTGGCTGAGTGAAATGGAATGCAGTGCCTGAGTGAAATGGGCTGCATTGCCTGAGTGAAATGGGCTGCAGTGCCTGAGTGAAATGGGCTGCAGTGCCTGAGTGAAATGGGCTGCAGTGCCTGAGGAGAATGGGCCGCAGTGCCTGAGGAGAATGGGCCGCAGTGACTGAGGAGAATGGGCCGCAGTGACTGAGGAGAATGGGCCGCAGTGACTGAGGAGAATGGGCCGCAGTGACTGAGGAGAATGGGCCGCAGTGACTGAGGAGAATGGGCCGCAGTGACTGAGGAGAATGGGCCGCAGTGACTGAGGAGAATGGGCCGCAGTGACTGAGGAGAATGGGCCGCAGTGACTGAGGAGAATGGGCCGCAGTGACTGAGGAGAATGGGCCGCAGTGACTGAGGAGAATGGGCCGCAGTGACTGAGGAGAATGGGCCGCAGTGACTGAGGAGAATGGGCCGCAGTGACTGAGGAGAATGGGCCGCAGTGACTGAGGAGAATGGGCCGCAGTGACTGAGGAGAATGGGCCGCAGTGACTGAGGAGAATGGGCCGCAGTGACTGAGGAGAATGGGCCGCAGTGACTGAGGAGAATGGGCCGCAGTGACTGAGGAGAATGGGCCGCAGTGACTGAGGAGAATGGGCCGCAGTGGCTGAGGAGAATGGGCCGCAGTGGCTGAGGAGAATGGGCCGCAGTGGCTGAGTGAAATGGGATGCAGTGACTGAGGGAAAGGTGATTCAGTGACTGTGGGAAATGGGACCCAGTGGCTGAGTGAAATGGGATGCAGTGGCTGAGTGAAATGGGATGCAGTGGCTGAGTGAAATGGGATGCAGTGGCTGAGTGAAGTGGGACGCAGTGCCTGAGTGAAATGGGACGCAGTGTCTGAGGGAAATGGGATGCAGTGACTGATGGAAATGGGATGCCGTGTCTGAGGGAAAAGAGATGCAGTGACTGACGGAAATGGGTTGCAGTGACTGACGGAAATCGGATGCAATGACAGGGAAAGGCGATGCAGTGACTCTGGATGTGGGATGCTGTGACTGAGGGAAATGGAAAGCATTGGCTGAGTGAAATGGGATGCAGTGGCTGAGTGAAATGGGATGCAGTGGCTGAGTGAAATGGGATGCAGGGCTGAGTGAAATGGGATGCAGTGGCTGAGTGAAATGGGATGCAGTGACTGACGGAAATGGGATGCAGTGACTGACGGAAATGGGATGCAGTGACTGACGGAAATGGGATGCAGTGGCTGAGTGAAATGGGATGCTGTGACTCAGTGGAATGGGATGCAGTGACTCAGTGGAATGTGACGCATTGACTGAGGGAACGGTGATTCAGTGACTGTGGGAAATGGCATGCTGTGACTGAGGGAATGGAAATGCATTGACAGTGTGAAATGGGATGCAGTGACTGAGTGAAATGGGATGCAGTGACTGAGGGAAAGGTGATTCAGTGACTGTGGGAAATGGGACCCAGTGGCTGAGTGAAATGGGATGCACTGACTGAGTGAAATGGGATGCAGTGACTGAGGGAAAGGTGATTCAGTGACTGTGGGAAATGGGACCCAGTGGCTGAGTGAAATGGGACGCAGTGGCTGAGTGAAATGGGATGCAGTGGCTGAGTGAAGTGGGATGCAGTGCCTGAGTGAAATGGGATGCCGTGCCTGAGTGAAATGGGATGCCGTGCCTGAGTGAAATGGGATGCAGTGGCTGAGTGAAATGAGATGCCGTGCCTGAGTGAAATGGGATGCAGTGCCTGAGTGAAGTGGGATGCAGTGCCTGACTGAAGTGGGATGCAGTGCCTGAGTGAAATGGGATGCAGTGCCTGAGTGAAGTGGGATGCAGTGCCTGAGTGAAGTGGGATGCAGTGCCTGAGTGAAGTGGGATGCAGTGCCTGAGTGAAGTGGGATGCAGTGCCTGAGTGAAATGGGATGCAGTGCCTGAGGGAAATGGCATACAGTGACTGAGGAGACTGGGACGCAGTGACTGAGTGAAATGGGACGCAGTGACTGAGTGAAATGGGACACAGTGACTTTAGTGAAATGGGTCGTAGTGACTTTAGTGAAATGGGTTGCAGTGACTGAGTGAAATGGGTTGCAGTGACTGACGGAAATGGGTTGCAGTGACTGACGGAAATGGGTTGCAGTGACTGACGGAAATGGGTTGCAGTGACTGACGGAAACCGGATGTAGAGACAGGGAAAGGAGATGCAGTGACTGTGGATGTGGGATACAGTGACTGAGGGAAATGGGATGCAGTGGCTGAGTGAAATGGGCTGCATGGCTGAGTGAAATGGGATGCAGTGGCTGAGTGAAATGGGATGCAGTGGCTGAGTGAAATGGGATGCAGTGTCTGATGGAAATGGGATGCAGTGTCTGATGGAAATGGGAGGCAGTGACTGAGTGAAACGGGAGGCAGTGCCTGAGTGAAACGGGATGCAGTGCCTGAGTGAAATGGGATGCAGTGCCTGAGTGAAATGGGATGCAGTGCCTGAGGGAAATGGCATACAGTGACTGAGGAGAATGGGACGCAGTGACTGAGTGAAATGGGACGCAGTGACTGAGTGAAATGGGACGCAGTGACTGAGTGAAATGGGACGCAGTGACTTTAGTGAAATGGGTTGTAGTGACTTTAGTGAAATGGGTTGTAGTGACTGAGTGAAATGGGTTGCAGTGACTGACGGAAATGGGTTGCAGTGACTGACGGAAATGGGTTGCAGTGACTGACGGAAATGGGTTGCAGAGACTGACGGAAATGGGTTGCAGAGACTGACGGAAATGGGTTGCAGTGACTGACAGAAATGGGTTGCAGAGACTGACGGAAATGGGTTGCAGTGACTGACGGAAACCGGATGTAGAGACAGGGAAAGGAGATGCAGTGACTGTGGATGTGGGATGCTGTGACTGAGGGAAATGGGATGCAGTGGCTGAGTGAAATGGGCTGCATGGCTGAGTGAAATGGGATGCAGTGGCTGAGTGAAATGGGATGCAGTGGCTGAGTGAAATGGGATGCAGTGTCTGATGGAAACGGGAGGCAGTGACTGAGTGAAATGGGATGCAGTGGCTGAGTGAAATGGGATGCAGTGGCTGAGTGAAATGGGATGCAGTGTCTGATGGAAACGGGAGGCAGTGGCTGAGTGAAATGGGATGCTGTGCCTCAGTGAAATGGGATACAGTGACTGAGGGAAATGGGATACAGTGACTGAGTGAAATGGGATGCAGTGACTGTGTGAAATGGGCTGCAGTGACTGACGGAAATCGGATGCAGTGGCTGACGGAAATCGGATGCAGTGGCTGAGTGAAATGGGTTGCAGTGGCTGAGTGAAATGGGGCGCAGTGGCTGAGTGAAATGGGGTGCAGTGGCTGAGTGAAATGGGGTGCAGTGGCTGAGTGAAATGGGGTGCAGTGGCTGAGTGAAATGGGGTGCAGTGGCTGAGTGAAATGGGATGCAGTGGCTGAGTGAAATGGGATGCAGTGGCTGAGTGAAATGGGAGGCAGTGGCTGAGTGAAATGGGAGGCAGTGGCTGAGTGAAATGGGAGGCAGTGGCTGAGTGAAATGGGATGCAGTGGCTGAGTGAAATGGGATGCAGTCACTGAGGGAAATGGGATGCAGTCACTGAGGGAAATGGGATGTAGGGACTGAGGTAATTGGGAGTCAGTGATTGATTGAATTGGGAGTCAGTGACTGAGTGAATTGGGAGTCAGTGACGGAGGGAAATGGGATGCAGTGACCGAGTGCAACGGGGTGCAGTGACTGAGTGAAATGGGATGCAGTGACTGACGGAAATCGGATGCAGTGGCTGACGGAAATCGGATGCAGTGGCTGAGTGAAATGGGTTGCAGTGGCTGAGTGAAATGAGGCGCAGTGGCTGAGTGAAATGGGGCGCAGTGGCTGAGTGAAATGGGGTGCAGTGGCTGAGTGAAATGGGGTGCAGTGGCTGAGTGAAATGGGGTGCAGTGGCTGAGTGAAATGGGATGCAGTGGCTGAGTGAAATGGGATGCAGTGGCTGAGTGAAATGGGAGGCAGTGGCTGAGTGAAATGGGATGCAGTGGCTGAGTGAAATGGGATGCAGTCACTGAGGGAAATGGGATGCAGTCACTGAGGGAAATGGGATGTAGGGACTGAGGTAATTGGGAGTCAGTGATTGATTGAATTGGGAGTCAGTGACGGAGGGAAATGGGATGCAGTGACCGAGTGCAACGGGGTGCAGTGACTGAGTGAAATGGGATGCAGTGACTGACGGAAATCGGATGCAGTGGCTGACGGAAATCGGATGCAGTGGCTGAGTGAAATGGGTTGCAGTGGCTGAGTGAAATGGGGTGCAGTGGCTGAGTGAAATGGGGTGCAGTGGCTGAGTGAAATGGGGTGCAGTGGCTGAGTGAAATGGGATGCAGTGGCTGAGTGAAATGGGATGCAGTGGCTGAGTGAAATGGGAGGCAGTGGCTGAGTGAAATGGGGTGCAGTGGCTGAGTGAAATGGGGTGCAGTGGCTGAGTGAAATGGGGTGCAGTGGCTGAGTGAAATGGGGTGCAGTGGCTGAGTGAAATGGGATGCAGTGGCTGAGTGAAATGGGAGGCAGTGGCTGAGTGAAATGGGAGGCAGTGGCTGAGTGAAATGGGAGGCAGTGCCTGAGTGAAATGGGATGCAGTGGCTGAGTGAAATGGGATGCAGTGGCTGAGTGAAATGGGATGCAGTCACTGAGGGAAATGGGATGCAGTCACTGAGGGAAATGGGATGTAGGGACTGAGGTAATTGGGAGTCAGTGATTGATTGAATTGGGAGTCAGTGACTGAGTGAATTGGGAGTCAGTGACTGAGGGAAATGGGATGCAGTGACCGAGTGCAACGGGGTGCAGTGACTGACTGAAACGGGATGCAGTGACTGACGGAAATCGGATGCAGTGGCTGACGGAAATCGGATGCAGTGGCTGAGTGAAATGGGTTGCAGTGGCTGAGTGAAATGGGTTGCAGTGGCTGAGTGAAATGGGGTGCAGTGGCTGAGTGAAATGGGATGCAGTGGCTGAGTGAAATGGGATGCAGTGGCTGAGTGAAATGGGATGCAGTGGCTGAGTGAAATGGGAGGCAGTGGCTGAGTGAAATGGGAGACAGTGCCCGAGTGAAATGGGATGCAGTGGCTGAGTGAAATGGGATGCAGTCACTGAGGGAAATGGGATGCAGTCACTGAGGGAAATGGGATGTAGGGACTGAGGTAATTGGGAGTCAGTGATTGATTGAATTGGGAGTCAGTGACTGAGGGTAATGGGATGCAGTCACTGAGTGAAATGGGAAGCAGTGACTGAGGGTAATGGGATGCAGTTACTGAGTGAAATGGGTTGCAGTGGCTGAGTGAAATGGGGTGCAGTGGCTGAGTGAAATGGGATGCAGTGGCTGAGTGAAATGGGATGCAGTGGCTGAGTGAAATGGGATGCAGTGGCTGAGTGAAATGGGATGCAGTGGCTGAGTGAAATGGGAGGCAGTGGCTGAGTGAAATGGGAGGCAGTGGCTGAGTGAAATGGGAGGCAGTGCCTGAGTGAAATGGGATGCAGTGGCTGAGTGAAATGGGATGCAGTCAGTGAGGGAAATGGGATGCAGTCACTGAGTGAAATGGGAAGCAGTGACTGAGGGTAATGGGATGCAGTTACTGAGTGAAATGGGATGCCGTGGCTGAGTGAAATCGGATGCAGTGGCTGAGTGAAATGGGATGCAGTCAGTGAGGGAAATGGGATGCAGTTACTGAGTGAAATGGGATGCAGTGACTGTGTGAAATGGGATGCCGTGGCTATGTGAAATGGGATGCCGTGGCTATGTGAAATGGGATGCAGTGGCTGAGTGAAATGGGATGCAGTGACTGAGTGAAATGTGATGCATTGATTGAGGGAAAGCAGATTCAGTGACTGAGGGGAATGGCATGCTGTGACTGAGGGGAATGGCATGCTGTGACTGAGGGGAATGGAATGCAGTGACTGATGGAAATGGGATGCAGTGACTGTGGGAAATGGGATGCAGTGGCTATGTAAAATGGGATGCAGTGGCTGTGTGAACTGGGATGTAGTGACTGTGAACTGGGATGCAGTGTCTGTTTGAAATGGGATCCTGCGACTGAAGTTAATGGGATGCAGTGACTGAGGGCAATGGGATGCAGTGACTGTGGGAAATGGGTTGCAGTGGCTGAGGGAAATGGGATGCAGTGACTGAGTGAACTGGGATGCAGTGACTGAGTGAACTGGGATGCAGTGACTGAGTGAACTGGGATGCAGTGACTGAGGGAAATGGGATGCAGTCACTGCGTGAAATGGGATGTAGGGACTGAGTGAATTGGGAGTCAGTGATTGATTGAAATGGGATGCAGTGTCTGTCAGAAATGGGATGCAGTGACTGTGGGAAATGGGATCCTGCGACTGAAGTTAATGGGATGCAGTGACTGAGGGCAATGGGATGCAGTGACTGTGGGAAATGGGTTGCAGTGGCTGAGGGAAATGGGATGCAGTGACTGAGTGAACTGGGATGCAGTGACTGAGTGAACTGGGATGCAGTGACTGAGTGAACTGGGATGCAGTGACTGAGTGAACTGGGATGCAGTGACTGAGGGAAATGGGATGCAGTCACTGCGTGAAATGGGATGTAGGGACTGAGTGAATTGGGAGTCAGTGATTGATTGAAATGGGATGCAGTGTCTGTCAGAAATGGGATGCAGTGACTGTGGGAAATGGGATGCAGTTACTGAGGTTAATGGGATGCAGTGACTGAGGGAAATAGGATGCAGTGACTGACTGAAATGGGAGGTAGTGACTGACTGAAATGGGACGGAGTGACTGACTGAATTGGGAGTCAGTGACTGACTGAATTGGGAGTCAGTGACTGACTGAATTGGGAGTCAGTGACTGACTGAATTGGGAGTCAGTGACTGAGGGTAATGGGATGCAGTGAATGAGTGAAATGCGCTGCAGTTACTGAGTGAAATGGGATGCAGTGACTGTGTGAAATGGGATGCAGTGACTGTGAAATGGGATGCAGTGACTGTGAAATGGGATGCAGTGACTGAGTCAATTGGGATGCAGTGACTGATGTTAATGGGATGCAGTGACCGATGTCAATGGGTGCAGTGCCTGATGGAAATGGGATGCTTTGACTCAGGGAAAGGAGATGCAGTGACTGTGGAAATGGGATGCAGTGAATGAGTGAAATGAGATGCAGTGGCTGAGTGAAATGGGATGCAGTGGCTGAGTGAAATGGGATGCAGTGACTGAGTGAAATGGGATGCAGTGACTGAGTGAAATGGGATGCAGTGACTGAGTGAAATGGGATGCACTGGCTGTGTGAAATGGGATGCACTGGCTGTGTGAAATGTGATGCATTGATTGAGGGAAAGCAGATTCAGTGACTGAGGGGAATGGCATGCTGTGACTGAGGGGAATGGGATGCAGTGACTGATGGAAATGGGATGCAGTGACTGTGGGAAATGGGATGCAATGTCTGAGTGAAATGGGATGCAGTGACTGAGGGAAATGGGATGCAGTGACTGAGTGAAATGGGATGCACTGGCTGTGTGAAATGGGATGCACTGGCTGTGTGAAATGGGATGCACTGGCTGTGTGAAATGGGATGCAGTGGCTTTGTGAAATGGGATGCAGTGGCTATGTGAAATGGGATGCAGTGGCTGAGTGAAATGGGATGCAGTGACTGTGAAATGGGATGCAGTGACTGAGTGAAATGGGATGCAGTGACTGAGTGAAATGGGATGCACTGGCTGTGTGAAATGGGATGCACTGGCTGTGTGAAATGTGATGCATTGATTGAGGGAAAGCAGATTCAGTGACTGAGGGGAATGGCATGCTGTGACTGAGGGGAATGGGATGCAGTGACTGATGGAAATGGGATGCAGTGACTGTGGGAAATGGGATGCAATGTCTGAGTGAAATGGGATGCAGTGACTGTGGGAAATGGGATGCAGTGACTGAGTGAAATGGGATGCACTGGCTGTGTGAAATGGGATGCACTGGCTGTGTGAAATGGGATGCACTGGCTGTGTGAAATGGGATGCAGTGGCTTTGTGAAATGGGATGCAGTGGCTATGTGAAATGGGATGCAGTGGCTGAGTGAAATGGGATGCAGTGACTGTGAAATGGGATGCAGTGACTGAGTGAAATGGGATGCAGTGCCTGAGTGAAATGGGATGCAGTGCCTGAGTGAAATGGGATGCAGTGCCTGAGTGAAATGGGACGCAGTGACTGAGGAGAATGGGAT
Organism: Stegostoma tigrinum; assembly: GCF_030684315.1. NCBI lineage: Eukaryota > Metazoa > Chordata > Chondrichthyes > Orectolobiformes > Stegostomatidae > Stegostoma > Stegostoma tigrinum. Next base: position 703,719 of record NW_026728820.1, read on the forward strand.
GCAGTGACTGAGGAGAATGGGATGCAGTGGCTGAGGAGAATGGGACGCAGTGACTGAGGAGAATGGGACGCAGTGACTGAGGAGAATGGGACGCAGTGACTGAGGAGAATGGGACGCAGTGACTGAGGAGAATGGGACGCAGTGACTGAGGAGAATGGGACGCAGTGACTGAGGAGAATGGGACGCAGTGACTGAGGAGAATGGGACGCAGTGACCGAGTGCAACGGGGTGCAGTGACCGAGGGAAATGAGATGCAGTGACAGGGAAAGGAGATGCCATGACTGTGGATGTGGGATGCTGTGACTCAGAGAAATGGAAAGCATTGGCTGATGGAAATGGGATGCTGTGGCTGAGTGAAATGGGATGCAGTGGACTGAGTGAAATGGGATGCTGTGTCTCAGTGGAATGGGATGCAGTGACTGAGGGAAAGGTGATTCAGTGACTGAGGGAAAGGTGATTCAGTGACTGAGGGAAATGGGATGCAGTGACCGAGTGCAACGGGGTGCAGTGACTGAGTGAAATGGGATGCAGTGACTGAGGGAAATGGGATGCAGTGACTGACGGAAATCGGAGGCAGTGGCTGAGTGAAATGGGTTGCAGTGGCTGAGTGAAATGGGTTGCAGTGGCTGAGTGAAATGGGGTGCAGTGGCTGAGTGAAATGGGGTGCAGTGGCTGAGTGAAATGGGATGCAGTGGCTGAGTGAAATGGGAGGCAGTGGCTGAGTGAAATGGGATGCAGTGGCTGAGTGAAATGGGATGCAGTCACTGAGGGAAATGGGATGTAGGGACTGAGGGAAATGGGATGTAGGGACTGAGGGAAATGGGATGTAGGGACTGAGGTAATTGGGAGTCAGTGACTGAGTGAATTGGGAGTCAGTGACTGAGGGTAATGGGATGCAGTCACTGAGTGAAATGGGATGCAGTTACTGAGTGAAATGGGATGCCGTGGCTGAGTGAAATGGGATGCCGTGGCTGAGTGAAATGGGATGCAGTGGCTGAGTGAAATGGGATGCAGTCAGTGAGGGAAATGGGATGCAGTTCCTGAGTGAAATGGGATGCAGTGACTGTGTGAAATGGGATGCCGTGGCTATGTGAAATGGGATGCAGTGGCTGAGTGAAATGGGATGCAGTGACTGAGTGAAATGTGATGCATTGATTGAGGGAAAGCAGATTCAGTGACTGAGGGGAATGGCATGCTGTGACTGAGGGGAATGGCATGCTGTGACTGAGGGGAATGGGATGCAGTGACTGATGGAAATGGGATGCAGTGACTGTGGGAAATGGGATGCAGTGGCTATGTGAAATGGGATGCAGTGGCTGTGTGAACTGGGATGTAGTGACTGTGAACTGGGATGCAGTGTCTGTTTGAAATGGGATCCTGCGACTGAAGTTAATGGGATGCAGTGACTGAGGGCAATGGGATGCAGTGACTGTGGGAAATGGGTTGCAGTGAATTAGTGAAATGAGATGCAGTGACTGATGGAAATGTGATGCAGTTACTGTGGGACATGGGATACAGTGACTGAGGGAAAGGATATGCTGTGACGATGGGAAATGTGGATGCAGTGAGTGTGGGAAATTGAATGCAGCGTCTGTGGGATACGGGAAACAGTGACTGATGGAAATTGGACGCAGTGACTGTGGGGAAGGAGATGCAGTCATTGAGTGAAATGGGATGCAGTGACTGCTTGAAATGGGATGCTGTGACTCTGGCGAAGGAGATGCAGTGACTGAGGGAAATGGGATGCAGTGACTGAGGGAAATGGGATGCAGTGACAGAGTGACATGAGCTGCAGTATCTGATGGAAACGTGATGCAGTACCTGAGGGAAATGGGATTCAGTGACAGAGGTAATGGGAAGGAGTGACTGAGTTCATGGGGGTGCATTGCCCGAGCGGACTTGGGGTGCAGTGAGTGAGGGAAATGGGATACAGTGCCTGAGCGAAATGGGACGCACTGACTGAGTGAAATGGGATGCAGTGACTGAGTGAAATGGGATGCAGTCAGTGAGGGAAATGGGATGCAGTTACTGAGTGAAATGGGATGCAGTGACTGTGTGAAATGGGATGCCGTGGCTATGTGAAATGGGATGCCGTGGCTATGTGAAATGGGATGCAGTGGCTGAGTGAAATGGGATGCAGTGACTGAGTGAAATGTGATGCATTGATTGAGGGAAAGCAGATTCAGTGACTGAGGGGAATGGCATGCTGTGACTGAGGGGAATGGCATGCTGTGACTGAGGGGAATGGAATGCAGTGACTGATGGAAATGGGATGCAGTGACTGTGGGAAATGGGATGCAGTGGCTATGTAAAATGGGATGCAGTGGCTGTGTGAACTGGGATGTAGTGACTGTGAACTGGGATGCAGTGTCTGTTTGAAATGGGATCCTGCGACTGAAGTTAATGGGATGCAGTGACTGAGGGCAATGGGATGCAGTGACTGTGGGAAATGGGTTGCAGTGGCTGAGGGAAATGGGATGCAGTGACTGAGTGAACTGGGATGCAGTGACTGAGTGAACTGGGATGCAGTGACTGAGTGAACTGGGATGCAGTGACTGAGGGAAATGGGATGCAGTCACTGCGTGAAATGGGATGTAGGGACTGAGTGAATTGGGAGTCAGTGATTGATTGAAATGGGATGCAGTGTCTGTCAGAAATGGGATGCAGTGACTGTGGGAAATGGGATCCTGCGACTGAAGTTAATGGGATGCAGTGACTGAGGGCAATGGGATGCAGTGACTGTGGGAAATGGGTTGCAGTGGCTGAGGGAAATGGGATGCAGTGACTGAGTGAACTGGGATGCAGTGACTGAGTGAACTGGGATGCAGTGACTGAGTGAACTGGGATGCAGTGACTGAGTGAACTGGGATGCAGTGACTGAGGGAAATGGGATGCAGTCACTGCGTGAAATGGGATGTAGGGACTGAGTGAATTGGGAGTCAGTGATTGATTGAAATGGGATGCAGTGTCTGTCAGAAATGGGATGCAGTGACTGTGGGAAATGGGATGCAGTTACTGAGGTTAATGGGATGCAGTGACTGAGGGAAATAGGATGCAGTGACTGACTGAAATGGGAGGTAGTGACTGACTGAAATGGGACGGAGTGACTGACTGAATTGGGAGTCAGTGACTGACTGAATTGGGAGTCAGTGACTGACTGAATTGGGAGTCAGTGACTGACTGAATTGGGAGTCAGTGACTGAGGGTAATGGGATGCAGTGAATGAGTGAAATGCGCTGCAGTTACTGAGTGAAATGGGATGCAGTGACTGTGTGAAATGGGATGCAGTGACTGTGAAATGGGATGCAGTGACTGTGAAATGGGATGCAGTGACTGAGTCAATTGGGATGCAGTGACTGATGTTAATGGGATGCAGTGACCGATGTCAATGGGTGCAGTGCCTGATGGAAATGGGATGCTTTGACTCAGGGAAAGGAGATGCAGTGACTGTGGAAATGGGATGCAGTGAATGAGTGAAATGAGATGCAGTGGCTGAGTGAAATGGGATGCAGTGGCTGAGTGAAATGGGATGCAGTGACTGAGTGAAATGGGATGCAGTGACTGAGTGAAATGGGATGCACTGGCTGTGTGAAATGGGATGCACTGGCTGTGTGAAATGTGATGCATTGATTGAGGGAAAGCAGATTCAGTGACTGAGGGGAATGGCATGCTGTGACTGAGGGGAATGGGATGCAGTGACTGATGGAAATGGGATGCAGTGACTGTGGGAAATGGGATGCAATGTCTGAGTGAAATGGGATGCAGTGACTGAGGGAAATGGGATGCAGTGACTGAGTGAAATGGGATGCACTGGCTGTGTGAAATGGGATGCACTGGCTGTGTGAAATGGGATGCACTGGCTGTGTGAAATGGGATGCAGTGGCTTTGTGAAATGGGATGCAGTGGCTATGTGAAATGGGATGCAGTGGCTGAGTGAAATGGGATGCAGTGACTGTGAAATGGGATGCAGTGACTGAGTGAAATGGGATGCAGTGACTGAGTGAAATGGGATGCACTGGCTGTGTGAAATGGGATGCACTGGCTGTGTGAAATGTGATGCATTGATTGAGGGAAAGCAGATTCAGTGACTGAGGGGAATGGCATGCTGTGACTGAGGGGAATGGGATGCAGTGACTGATGGAAATGGGATGCAGTGACTGTGGGAAATGGGATGCAATGTCTGAGTGAAATGGGATGCAGTGACTGAGGGAAATGGGATGCAGTGACTGAGTGAAATGGGATGCACTGGCTGTGTGAAATGGGATGCACTGGCTGTGTGAAATGGGATGCACTGGCTGTGTGAAATGGGATGCAGTGGCTTTGTGAAATGGGATGCAGTGGCTATGTGAAATGGGATGCAGTGGCTGAGTGAAATGGGATGCAGTGACTGTGAAATGGGATGCAGTGACTGAGTGAAATGGGATGCAGTGCCTGAGTGAAATGGGATGCAGTGCCTGAGTGAAATGGGATGCAGTGCCTGAGTGAAATGGGACGCAGTGACTGAGGAGAATGGGATGCAGTGACTGAGGAGAATGGGATGCAGTGGCTGAGGAGAATGGGACGCAGTGACTGAGGAGAATGGGACGCAGTGACTGAGGAGAATGGGACGCAGTGACTGAGGAGAATGGGACGCAGTGACTGAGGAGAATGGGACGCAGTGACTGAGGAGAATGGGACGCAGTGACTGAGGAGAATGGGACGCAGTGACCGAGTGCAACGGGGTGCAGTGACCGAGGGAAATGAGATGCAGTGACAGGGAAAGGAGATGCCATGACTGTGGATGTGGGATGCTGTGACTCAGAGAAATGGAAAGCATTGGCTGATGGAAATGGGATGCTGTGGCTGAGTGAAATGGGATGCAGTGGACTGAGTGAAATGGGATGCTGTGTCTCAGTGGAATGGGATGCAGTGACTGAGGGAAAGGTGATTCAGTGACTGAGGGAAAGGTGATTCAGTGACTGAGGGAAATGGGATGCAGTGACCGAGTGCAACGGGGTGCAGTGACTGAGTGAAATGGGATGCAGTGACTGAGGGAAATGGGATGCAGTGACTGACGGAAATCGGAGGCAGTGGCTGAGTGAAATGGGTTGCAGTGGCTGAGTGAAATGGGTTGCAGTGGCTGAGTGAAATGGGGTGCAGTGGCTGAGTGAAATGGGGTGCAGTGGCTGAGTGAAATGGGGTGCAGTGGCTGAGTGAAATGGGATGCAGTGGCTGAGTGAAATGGGAGGCAGTGGCTGAGTGAAATGGGATGCAGTGGCTGAGTGAAATGGGATGCAGTCACTGAGGGAAATGGGATGTAGGGACTGAGGGAAATGGGATGTAGGGACTGAGGGAAATGGGATGTAGGGACTGAGGTAATTGGGAGTCAGTGACTGAGTGAATTGGGAGTCAGTGACTGAGGGTAATGGGATGCAGTCACTGAGTGAAATGGGATGCAGTTACTGAGTGAAATGGGATGCCGTGGCTGAGTGAAATGGGATGCCGTGGCTGAGTGAAATGGGATGCAGTGGCTGAGTGAAATGGGATGCAGTCAGTGAGGGAAATGGGATGCAGTTCCTGAGTGAAATGGGATGCAGTGACTGTGTGAAATGGGATGCCGTGGCTATGTGAAATGGGATGCAGTGGCTGAGTGAAATGGGATGCAGTGACTGAGTGAAATGTGATGCATTGATTGAGGGAAAGCAGATTCAGTGACTGAGGGGAATGGCATGCTGTGACTGAGGGGAATGGCATGCTGTGACTGAGGGGAATGGGATGCAGTGACTGATGGAAATGGGATGCAGTGACTGTGGGAAATGGGATGCAGTGGCTATGTGAAATGGGATGCAGTGGCTGTGTGAACTGGGATGTAGTGACTGTGAACTGGGATGCAGTGTCTGTTTGAAATGGGATCCTGCGACTGAAGTTAATGGGATGCAGTGACTGAGGGCAATGGGATGCAGTGACTGTGGGAAATGGGTTGCAGTGAATTAGTGAAATGAGATGCAGTGACTGATGGAAATGTGATGCAGTTACTGTGGGACATGGGATACAGTGACTGAGGGAAAGGATATGCTGTGACGATGGGAAATGTGGATGCAGTGAGTGTGGGAAATTGAATGCAGCGTCTGTGGGATACGGGAAACAGTGACTGATGGAAATTGGACGCAGTGACTGTGGGGAAGGAGATGCAGTCATTGAGTGAAATGGGATGCAGTGACTGCTTGAAATGGGATGCTGTGACTCTGGCGAAGGAGATGCAGTGACTGAGGGAAATGGGATGCAGTGACTGAGGGAAATGGGATGCAGTGACAGAGTGACATGAGCTGCAGTATCTGATGGAAACGTGATGCAGTACCTGAGGGAAATGGGATTCAGTGACAGAGGTAATGGGAAGGAGTGACTGAGTTCATGGGGGTGCATTGCCCGAGCGGACTTGGGGTGCAGTGAGTGAGGGAAATGGGATACAGTGCCTGAGCGAAATGGGACGCACTGACTGAGTGAAATGGGATGCAGTGACTGAGGAACATGGGATGCAGTGACTGAGGGACATGGGATGCATTGACTGAGTGAAATGCGATGCAGAGACTGAGGGAAAGGAGACGCTGTGATTCTGGGAAATGGGATGCAGTGAGTGTGGGAAATTGAATGCAGCGCCTGTGAGATACGGGAAACAGTGACTGATGGAAATGGAATGCAGTGACTATGGTGAAGGAGATCCAGTGACTGAGTGAAATGGGATGCAGTGACTGAGTGAAATGGGATGCAGTGACTGAGTGAGATGGGATGCAGTGACTTGAGTGAAATGGGATGCAGTCTCAGAGTGAAATGTGTTGCAGTCACAGAGTGAAATGGGATGCAGTGGCTATGTGAAATGGGATGCAGTGACTGAGGGACATGGGATGCAGCGACACAGTGACATGGGATGCAGTGACTGAGGGAATTGGGATGCAGTGACTGAGGGAATTGGGATGCAGTGACTGAGGGAAATGGGATGCAGTGACCGAGTGAAATGAGATTCAGTGACTGAGGGAAATGGGATGCAGTGACTGCGTGAAATGGGATGCAGTGAATTAGTGAAATGAGATGCAGTGACTGATGGAAATGTGATGCAGTTACTGTGGGACATGGGATACAGTGACTGAGGGAAAGGATATGCTGTGACGATGGGAAATGTGGATGCAGTGAGTGTGGGAAATTGAATGCAGCGTCTGTGGGATACGGGAAACAGTGACTGATGGAAATTGGACGCAGTGACTGTGGGGAAGGAGATGCAGTCATTGAGTGAAATGGGATGCAGAGACTGAGTAAAATACGATGCAGTGACTGAGTGAAATGTGATGCAGTGACTGCTTGAAATGGGATGCTGTAACTCTGGCGAAGGAGATGCAGTGACTGAGTGAAATGGGATGCAGTGACTGAGGGAAATGGGATGCAGTGACTGAGTGAAATGGGATGCAGTCACTGAGGGAAATGTCATGGAGTGACTGAGTGAAATGGGATGCAGTGACTGAGTGAAATGCGATGCATTGAGTGAGGGAAATGGGTTGCAGTGAATGTGGGAAATGGGTTGCAGTGAATGTGGGAAATGGGTTGCAGTGACTGTGCGAAATGGGTTGCAGTGATTGAGGGAAATGGGATGCAGTGACTTATTGACATGGGATGCAGTGACTGAGGGAAATGGGATGCAGTGCCCGAGTGAAATGGGGCGCAGTGCCCGAGTGAAATGGGGCGCAGTGCCCGAGTGAAATGGGGCGCAGTGCCCGAGTGAAATGGGGCGCAGTGCCCGAGTGAAATGGGGCGCAGTGCCCGAGTGAAATGGGATGCCGTGCCTGAGGGCAATGGGATGCAGTACCTGAGTGAAATGTGATGCCGTGACTATGGGGAATAGGGTGTGGTGACTGATGGAAATTGATTCACGGTCTCATTTGAATAGGATTCACTGTCTCCGTTAAATGTGATGCAGTGACTGAGTGATAATGGGATGCAGTGACTAATGGAAATGGGATGCAGTGACTGAGGGAAATGAGATGCAGTGACTGAGGGAAATGAGTTGCAGTGACTGAGGGAAATGAGTTGCAGTGACTGACGGAAATGAGAAGCAGTGACTGTGGGAAATGGGATGCTGTGACTGGGAAATGGGATGCTGTGACTGAGTGAAATGGGTAGCTGTGACTGAGTGAAATGGGATGCCATGCCTGAGGGCAATGGGATGCAGTGACTGAGGGTAATGGAATGCAGTGCCTGAGTGAAATGTGATGCTGTGACTGTGGGGAATAGGGTGTGGTGACTGATGGAAATTGATTCACCGTCTCACTTGAATAGGATTCACTGTCTCCGTTAAATGGGATGCAGTGACTGAGGGATAGGAGGTGCCGTGACTGAGGGAAAGGAGGTGCAGTGGCTGAGGGAAAGGAGATGCAGTGACTGAGGGAAAGGAGATGCAGTGACTGAGGGAAAGGAGATGCAGTGATTGTGGGAAAATGGATGCACTGTCTCAGTTCACTGAGATTCACTCTCTCAGTTAAATGTGATGCAGTGACTGAGTGAAATGCGATGCAGTGACTGTGGGAAATCGGTTGCAGTGACTGTGGGAAAAGTTTGCAGTGACTGTGGGAAAAGGGAGGCAGTGACTGTGGGGAACGGGACGCAGTGACTGAGTGTAATGGGATGCATTGACTGAGTGAAATGGGATGCAGTCACTGAGTGAAAGGGGATGCTGTGACTGAGGGAAATGTGATGCAGTGACTGAGTGTAATGGGTGGTAGTGACTGAGTGAAATGGGATGCAGTGACTTAACGAAATGAGATGCAGTGACTGAGCGAAATGAGATGCACTGATTGAGTGAAATGTGATGCAGTGGCTGAGTGAATTGTGATGCAGTGGCTGAGTGAAATGGGATGCACTGGCTGCGTGAAATGGGATTCACTGGCTGCGTGAAATGGGATGCAGTGACTGAGTGAAGTTGGATGCAGTGACTGAGGGAAATCGGATACAGTGACTGAGGGAAATGGAATGCAGTGACTGACTGAAATGGGAGGCAGTGACTGAGTGAAGTGGGAGGCAGTGACTGAGTGAAATGTGGTGCAGTGACTGAGTGAAATGTGGTGCAGTGCCCGAGTGAAATGGGCTTCAGTGCCCGAGTGAAATGGGCCGCAGTGCCCGAGTGAAATGGGCCGCAGTGCCCGAGTGAAATGGGCAGCAGTGCCCGAGTGAAATGGGCCGCAGTGCCCGAGTGAAATGGGATGCCGTGCCTGAGGGTAATGGGATGCAGTACCTGAGGGAAATGTGATGCCGTGACTGTGGGGAATAGGGTGTGGTGACTGATGGAAATTGATTCACCATCTCATTTGAATAGGATTCACTGCCTCCGTTCAATGTGATGCTGTGACTGAGGGAAATGTGATGCTGTGACTGAGGGAAATGTGATGCTGTGACTGAGGGAAAGGAGATGCAGTGACTGAGAGAAATGGGAGGTGGTGACTGAGTGAAGTGGGAGGCAGTGATTGAGTGTAATGGGATGCAGTGACTGAGTGTAATGGGATGCAGTGACTGAGGGTAATGGGATGCAGTGACTGAGTGTAATGGGATGCAGTGAGTGAGTGAAATGGGATGCAGTCACTGAGTGAAATGGGATGCAGTGACTGAGGGTAATGAGACGCAGTGACTGAGGGTAATGAGACGCAGTGACTGAGGGTAATGAGACGCAGTGACTAAGTGAAATGCGATGCAGTGTCTGAGTGAAATGGGATGCAGTGAGTGAGGGAAATGGGATGCAGTAACTGAGTGAACTGTGAGGCAGTGACTGCGTGAAATGTTGTGCAGTGACTGAGTGAAATGGGATGCAGTGACTGAGTGAAATGGGATGCAGTGACTGAGTGAAATGTGATGCAGTGACTGAGTGAAATGTGATGCAGTGACTGAGTGAAATGTGATGCAGTGACTGAGTGAAATGTGATGCAGTGACTGAGGGAAAGGAGATGCAGTGAGTGAGGGACATGGGATGCAGTGACTGAGGGACATGGGAAGCATTGACTGAGTGAAATGCGATGCAGAGACTGAGGGAAAGGAGATGCTGTGACTATGGGAAATGGGATGCAGTGACTGAGGTACTGGGAAGGAGTGACTGAGTTCATGGGGATGCAGTGCCCGAGAGGACTTGGGGTGCAGTGAGTGAGGGAAATGGGATACAGTGCCTGAGTGAAATGAGATGCAGTGAGTGAGGGACATGGGATGCAGTGACTGAGGGGCATGGGAAGCATTGACTGAGTGAAATGCGATGCAGAGACTGAGGGAAAGGAGATGCTGTGACTATGGGAAATGGGATGCAGTGAGTGTGGGAAATTGAATGCAGTGCCTGTGAGATCCGGGAAACAGTGACTAATGGAAATGGGATGCAGTGACTGAGTGAAATGGGAGGGAGTGACTGAGTGAAATGCGATGCTGTGACTGTGGGAAATAGGATGCAGTGACTGAGGTAAAGGAGATGCAGTGACTGAGGTAAAGGAGATGCAGTGACTGGGGGAAATGGGTTGCAGTCACTGGGGGAAATGGGTTGCAGTGACTGTGGGAAATGGGCTGCAGTGCCTGAGTGAAATGGGCTGCAGTGCCTGAGTGAAATGGGATGCAGTGCCTGGGTGAAATAGGATGCAGTGCCTGGGTGAAATAGGATGCAGTGCCTGGGTGAAAAAGGATGCAGTGCCTGAGTGAAATGTGATGCAGTGACTGATTTAAATGGGATGCAGTGACTGAGGGATAATGGGATGCAGTGACTGATGGAAATGGGATGCAGTGACTGAACGAAATGAGATGCAGTGTCTTTGGGAAATGAGTTGCAATGACTGTGGGAAAGGAGGTGCAGTGACTATGGGAAATGGGTTGCAGTGACTGGATGAAATGGGAGGCAGTGACTGAGTGAAATGGGATGCAGTGACTGTGTGAAATGGGACGCAGTGACTGAGTGAAATGGGAGGTAGTGACTGACTGAAATGGGAGGGAGTGACTGAGTGAATTGCGATGCTGTGACTGTGGGAAATGGGATGCAGTGACTGAGTGAAATGGGCTGCAGTGCCTGAGTGAAATGGGCCGCAGTGCCTGAGTGAAATGGGCCGCAGTGCCTGAGTGAAATGGGATGCAGTGCCTGAGTGAAATGGGATGCAGTGCCTGGGTGAAAAAGGATGCAGTGCATGGGTGAAAAAGGATGCAGTGCCTGAGTGGAATGTGATGCAGTGACTGATTTAAATGGGATGCAGTGACTGAGGGATAATGGGATGCAGTGACTGATGGAAATGGGATGCAGTGACTGAACGAAATGAGATGCAGTGTCTTTGGGAAATGAGGTGCAGTGACTGTGGGAAAGGAGGTGCAGTGACTGTGGGAAATGGGTTGCAGTGACTGGATGAAATGGGATGTAGTGACTGAGTGACAGCGGATGCAGTGACTGAGTGACAGCGGATGCAGTGACTGAGTGTAATGGGATGCAGTCACTGAGTGAAATGGGATGCAGTCACTGAGGGAAATGTCATGCAGTGACTGAGGGTAATGAGACGCAGTGACTGAGTGAAATGGGATGCAGTGACTGAGTGAAATGCGATGCAGTGACTGAGTGAAATGCGATGCAGTGACTGAGGGAAAGGAGATACAGTGACTGAGGGAAAGGAGATACAGTGACTGTGGGAAATGGGTTGCAGTGATTGAGGGAAATGGGAAGCAGTGACTGAGGGACATGGGATGCACTGTCTGAGGGACATGGGATGCACTGTCTGAGTGAAATGGGGCGCAGTGCCCGAGTGAAATGGGGCGCAGTGCCCGAGTGAAATGGGGCGCAGTGCCCGAGTGAAATGGGTCGCAGTGCCCGAGTGAAATGGGTCGCAGTGCCCGAGTGAAATGGGCCGCAGTGGCCGAGTGAAATGGGGCGCAGTGCCCGAGTGAAATGGGGCGCAGTGCCCGAGTGAAATGGGGCGCAGTGCCCGAGTGAAATGGGGCGCAGTGCCCGAGTGAAATGGGGCGCAGTGCCCGAGTGAAATGGGGCGCAGTGCCCGAGTGAAATGGGGCGCAGTGCCCGAGTGAAATGGGCCACAGTGCGCGAGTGAAATGGGATGCCGTGCCTGAGGGTAATGGGATGCAGTACCTGAGTGAAATGTGATGCCGTGACAGTGGGGAATAGGGTGTGGTGACTGATGGAAATTGATTCACCATCTCATTTGAATCGGATTCACTGTCTCCGTTAAATGTGATGCTGTGACTGAGGGAAATGTGATGCTGTGACTGAGGGAAATGTGATGCTGTGACTGAGGGAAATGTGATGCTGTGACTGAGGAAAATGTGATGCTGTGACTGAGGAAAATGTGATACTGTGACTGAGTAAAATGTGATGCAGTGTCTGAGGGAAAGGTGATGCAGTGACTGAGCGAAATGGGAGGTGGTGACTAACTGAAATGGGAGGCAGTGACTGAGTGAAGTGGGAGGCAGTGATTGAGTGTAACGGGATGCAGTGACTGAGGGTAATGGGATGCGGTGACTGAGTGTAATGGGATGCGGTGAGTGAGTGAAATGGGACGCAGTGACTGAGTGAAATGGGACGCAGTGACTGAGTGAAATGTGATGCAGTGACTGAGTGAAATGTGATGCAGTGACTGAGTGAAATGTGATGCAGTGACTGAGGGAAAGGAGATGCAGTGACTGAGGGAAAGGAGATGCAGTGACTGAGGGAAAGGAGATGCAGTGACTGAGGGAAAGGAGATGCAGTGACTGAGGGAAAGGAGATGCAGTGACCGAGGGAAATGGGATGCAGTGAGTGACGGACATGGGATGCAGTGACTGAGGGACATGGGAAGCATTGACTGAGTGAAATGCGATGCAGAGACTGAGGGAAAGGAGATGCTGTGACTATGGGAAATGGGATGCAGTGACTGAGGTACTGGGAAGGAGTGACTGAGTTCATGGGGATGCAGTGCCCGAGAGGACTTGGGGTGCAGTGAGTGAGGGAAATGGGATACAGTGCCTGAGTGAAATGAGATGCAGTGACTGAGGGAAATGGGATGCAGTGAGTGAGGGACATGGGATGCAGTGACTGAGGGGCATGGGAAGCATTGACTGAGTGAAATGCGATGCAGAGACTGAGGGAAAGGAGATGCTGTGACTATGGGAAATGGGATGCAGTGAGTGTGGGAAATTGAATGCAGTGCCTGTGAGATCCGGGAAACAGTGACTAATGGAAATGGGAGGCAGTGACTGAGTGAAATGTGATGCAGTGACTGTGTGAAATGTGATGCAGTGACTGAGTGAAATGTGGTGCAGTGACTGAGTGAAATGTGGTGCAGTGACTGAGTGAAATGTGGTGCAGTGACTGAGTGAAATGGGTTGGAGTGATAGTGGGAAATGGGTTGCAGTGACTGTGGGAAATGGGATGCAGTCACTGAGTGAAATGCGATGCAATCACCTCGTGAAATGGGACGCAGTCACTGAGTGAAATGGGATGCAGTGACTGTGGGAAACGACATGCAGTGACTGAGGGTAATGAGATGCAGTGACTGAGTGAAGTGCGATGCAGTGACTGAGTGAAGTGCGATGCAGTGACTGAGTGAAGTGCGATGCAGTGACTGAGTGAAGTGCGATGCAGTGACTGAGTGAAGTGCGATGCAGTCACTGAGTGAAGTGCGATGCAGTCACTGAGTGAAGTGCGATGCAGTCACTGAGTGAAGTGCGATGCAGTCACTGAGTGAAGTGCGATGCAGTCACTGAGTGAAGTGCGATGCAGTCACTGAGTGAAGTGCGATGCAGTCACTGAGTGAAGTGCGATGCAGTCACTGAGTGAAGTGCGATGCAGTCACTGAGTGCAATGTGATGCAGTGACTGGGTGAAATGGGATGCAGTGACAGAGTGACATGAGCTGCAGTGTCTGATGGAAAGTGGATGCAGCGACTGAGGGAAATGAGATGCAGTGACTGAGGGAAATGGGATGCAGTGACTGAGGGAAATGGGATGCAGTGAGTGTGGGAAATTGAATTCATCGTCTGTGAGATAGGGGAAACAGTGACTGAACGAAATGTGATGCAGTGACTGTGGTGAAGGAGATGCAGTGATTGAGTAAATGGGATGCAGTGACTGAGTGAAATGGGATGCAGTGACTGAGTGAAATGGGATGCAGTGACTGAGTGAAATGGGATGCAGTGACTGTGAGCAGTGGGATGCAGTGACTGAGGGAAATGGGAGGCAGTGACAGAGTGAAGTGGGAGGCAGTGACAGCGTGAAGTGGGAGGCAGTGACAGAGTGAAGTGGGAGGCAGTGACAGAGTGAAGTGGGAGGCAGTGACAGAGTGAAGTGGGAGGCAGTGACAGAGTGAAATGTGGTGCAGTGACAGAGTGAAATGTGGTGCAGTGACAGCATGAAATGTGGTGCAGTGACAGCGTGAAATGTGGTGCAGTGACTGACTGAAATGGGATGCAGTGACTGAGTGAAATGGGATGCAGTGACTGTGGGAATTGTGTTGCAGTGACTATAGGAAAAGGTTGCAGTGACTGAGGGAATTGGGATGCAGTGACTCAGTGAAATGTGATGCAGTGACTGAGTGAAATGGGAGGTAGTGACTGACTGAAATGGGAGGGAGTGACTGAGTGAAATGCGATGCTGTGACTGAGTGAAATGGGATGCAGTGACTGAGGTAAAGGAGATGCAGTGACTGGGGGAAATGGGTTGCAGTCACTGGGGGAAATGGGTTGCAGTGACTGTGGGAAATGGAATGCAGTGCCTGAGTGAAATGGGCTGCAGTGCCTGAGTGAAATGGGCTGCAGTGCCTGAGTGAAATGGGCTGCAGTGCCTGAGTGAAATGGGATGCAGTGCGTGGGTGAAATAGGATGCAGTGCCTGGGTGAAAAAGGATGCAGTGCCTGAGTGAAATGTGATGCAGTGACTGATTTTAAATGGGATGCAGTGACTGAGGGATAATGGGATGCAGTGACTGATGGAAATAGGATGCAGTGACTGAACGAAATGAGATGCAGTGTCTTTGGGAAATGAGGTGCAGTGACTGTGGGAAATTAGGTGCAGTGACTGTGGGAAATGGGTTGCAGTGACTGGATGAAATGGGATGCAGTGACTGTGTGAAATGGGATGCAGTGACTGAGTGAAATGGGAGGTAGTGACTGACTGAAATGGGAGGGAGTGACTGAGTGAATTGCGATGCTGTGACTGTGGGAAATGGGATGCAGTGACTGAGGTAAAGGAGATGCAGTGACTGGGGGAAATGGGTTGCAGTCACTGGGGGAAATGGGTTGCAGTGACTGTGGGAAATGGAATGCAGTGCCTGAGTGAAATGGGCTGCAGTGCCTGAGTGAAATGGGATGCAGTGCCTGAGTGAAATGGGATGCAGTGCCTGAGTGAAATGGGATGCAGTGCCTGGGTGAAATAGGATGCAGTGCCTGGGTGAAAAAGGATGCAGTGCCTGAGTGAAATGTGATGCAGTGACTGATTTAAATGGGATGCAGTGACTGAGGGATAATGGGATGCAGTGACTGATGGAAATGGGATGCAGTGACTGAACGAAATGAGATGCAGTGTCTTTGGGAAAGGAGGTGCAGTGACTGTGGGAAAGGAGGTGCAGTGACTGTGGGAAATGGGTTGCAGTGACTGGATGAAATGGGAGGCAGTGACTGAGTGAAATGGGATGCAGTGACTGTGTGAAATGGGATGCAGTCACTGAGGGAAAGGAGATGCAGTGACTGTGGGAAATGGGTTGCAGTGACTGTGCGAAATGGGTTGCAGTGATTGAGGGAAATGGGAAGCAGTGACTTATTGACATGGGAAGCAGTGACTGAGGGTTATGGGATGCACTGTCTGAGTGAAATGGGGCGCAGTGCCCGAGTGAAATGGGGCGCAGTGCCCGAGTGAAATGGGGCGCAGTGCCCGAGTGAAATGGGGCGCAGTGCCCGAGTAAAATGGGGCGCAGTGCCCGAGTGAAATGGGGCGCAGTGCCCGAGTGAAATGGGGCGCAGTGCCCGAGTGAAATGGGGCGCAGTGCCCGAGTTAAATGGGCCACAGTGCACGAGTGAAATGGGATGCCGTGCCTGAGGGTAATGGGATGCAGTACCTGAGTGAAATGTGATGCCGTGACTGTGGGAAATAGGGTGTGGTGACTGATAGAAATTGATTCACCATCTCATTTGAATCGGATTCACTGTCTCCGTTAAATGTGATGCTGTGACTGAGGGAAATGTGATGCTGTGACTGAGGGAAATGTGATGCTGTGACTGTGGGAAATGTGATGCTGTGACTGAGGAAAATGTGATTCTGTGACTGAGTGAAATGTGATGCAGTGTCTGAGGGAAAGGTGATGCAGTGACTGAGAGAAATGGGAGGTGGTGACTGACTGAAATGGGAGGCAGTGACTGAGTGAAGTGGGAGGCAGTGATTGAGGGTAATGGGATGCAGTCACTGAGTGAAATGGGATGCAGCCACTGAGGGAAATGACATGCAGTGACTGAGGGTAATGCGATGCAGTGTCTGAGGGTAATGCGATGCAGTGTCTGAGTGAAATGCGATGCAGTGTCTGAGTGAAATGGGATGCAGTGACCGAGGGAAATGGGATGCAGTGACTGACTGAATTGGGAGGTAGTGAGTGACTGAAATGGGATGCAGTGACTGAGTGAAGTGGGTGGCAGTGACTGAGTGAAGTGGGTGGCAGTGACTGAGTGAAGTGGGAGGCAGGGACTGTGGGAATTGTGTTGCAGTGACTATAGGAAAAGGTTGCAGTGACTGAGGGATATGTGATGCAGTGACTGAGTGAAATGTGATGCAGTGACTGAGTGAAATGTGATGCAGTGACTGAGTGAAATGTGATGCAGTGACTGAGGGAAAGGAGATGCAGTGACTGAGGGAAAGGAGATGTAGTGACTGAGGGAAAGGAGATGCAGTGACTGTGGGAAATAGGATGCACTGTCTCAGTTCACTGAGATTCACTGTCTCAGTGAAATGCGATGCAGTGACTGAGTGAAATGCGATGCAGTGACTGTGGGAAATCGGTTGCAGTGACTGTGGGTAATCGGTTTCAGTGACTGTGGGAAACGGGACGCAGTCACTGAGGGAAATGTGATGCAGTCACTGAGTGAAATGGGATGCAGTCACTGAGTGAAATGGGATGCAGCCACTGAGTGAAAGGGGATGCCGTGACTGAGGGAAATGGGAGGCAGTGACTGAGGGAAAGTGATGCTGTGACTGACGGAAATGTGATGCAGTGACAGAGTGAAATGGGAGGTAGTGACTGAGGGAAATGGGATGCAATGACTGACTGAAATGGGAGGGAATGACTGACTGAAATGGGATGCAGTGACTGAGTGAAATGGGATGCACTGACTGAGTGAAATGTGATGCAGTGACTGAGTGAAATGGGATGCACTGGCTGCGTGAAGTGGGAGGCAGTGACTGAGTGAAATGTGGTGCAGTGACTGCGTGAAATGTGGTGCAGTGACTGCGTGAAATGTGGTGCAGTGACTGCGTGAAATGTGGTGCAGTGACTGCGTGAAATGTGGTGCAGTGACTGAGTGAAATGGGATGCAGTGACTGAGTGAAATGGGATGCAGTGACTGAGTGAAATGGGATGCAGTGAGTGAGAGCAGTGGGATGCAGTGACTGATGGAAATCGGATACAGTGACTGAGGGAAATGGGAGGCAGTGACAGAGTGAAGTGGGAGGCAGTGACAGAGTGAAGTGGGAGGCAGTGACAGAGTGAAATGTGGTGCAGTGACAGAGTAAAATGTGGTGCAGTGACAGAGTGAAATGTGGTGCAGTGACAGAGTGAAATGTGGTGCAGTGACAGAGTGAAATGTGGTGCAGTGACAGAGTGAAATGTGGTGCAGTGACTGCGTGAAATGTGGTGCAGTGACTGACTGAAATGGGATGCAGTGACTGAGTGAAATGGGATGCAGTGACTGTGGGAATTGTGTTGCAGTGACTATAGGAAAAGGTTGCAGTGACTGAGGGAAATGGGATGCAGTGACTCAGTGCAATGTGATGCAGTGACTGAGTGAAATGGGAGGTAGTGACTGACTGAAATGGGAGGGAGTGACTGAGTGAAATCCGATGCTGTGACTGTGTGAAATGGGATGCAGTGACTGAGGTAAAGGAGATGCAGTGACTGGGGGAAATGGGTTGCAGTCACTGGGGGAAATGGGTTGCAGTGACTGTGGGAAATGGGCTGCAGTGCCTGAGTGAAATGGGCTGCAGTGCCTGAGTGAAATGGGATGCAGTGCCTGGGTGAAATAGGATGCAGTGCCTGGGTGAAAAAGAATGCAGTGCCTGAGTGAAATGTGATGCAGTGACTGATTTAAATGGGATGCAGTGACTGAGGGATAATGGGATGCAGTGACTGATGGAAATGGGATGCAGTGACTGAACGAAATGAGATGCAGTGTCTTTGGGAAATGAGGTGCAGTGACTGTGGGAAAGGAGGTGCAGAGACTGTGGGAAATGGGTTGCAGTGACTGGATGAAATGGGAGGCAGTGACTGAGTGAAATGGGATGCAGTGACTGAGTGAAATGGGATGCAGTGACTGTGTGAAATGGGATGCAGTGACTGAGTGACAACGGATGCAGTGACTGAGTGTAATGGGATGCAGTCACTGAGTGAAATGGGATGCAGTCACTGAGGGAAATGTCATGCAGTGACTGAGGGTAATGAGACGCAGTGACTGAGTGAAATGGGATGCAGTGACTGAGTGAAATGGGATGCAGTGACTGAGTGTAATGGGATGCAGGGACTGAGGGTAATGGGATGCAGTGACTGAGTGTAATGGGATGCGGTGACTGAGTGTAATGGGATGCGGTGACTGAGGGTAATGGGATGCGGTGACTGAGTGTAATGGGATGCGGTGACTGAGTGTAATGGGATGCGGTCACTGAGTGAAATGGGATGCAGTCACTGAGGGAAATGACATGCAGTGACTGAGGGTAATGAGACGCAGTGTCTGAGTGAAATGGGATGCAGTGAGTGAGGGAAATGGGATGCAGTGACTGACTGAATTGGGAGGTAGTGAGTGACTGAAATGGGATGCAGTGACTGAGTGAAGTGGGAGGCAGTGACTGAGTGAAGTGGGAGGCAGTGACTGTGGGAATTGTGTTGCAGTGACTATAGGAAAAGGTTGCAGTGACTGAGGGAAAGGAGATGCAGTGACTGAGGGAAAGGAGATGCAGTGACTGAGGGAAAGGAGATGCAGTGACTGAGGGAAAGGAGATGTAGTGACTGTGGAAAATGAGATGCAGTGACTGAGGGAAAGGAGATGCAGTGATTGTGGGAAATAGGATGCACTGTCTCAGTTCACTGAGATTCACTGTCTCAGTGAAATGCGATGCAGTGACTGAGTGAAATGCGATGCAGTGACTGTGGGAAATCGGTTGCAGTGACTGTGGGTAATCGGTTTCAGTGACTGTGGGAAACGGGACGCAGTCACTGAGGGAAATGTGATGCAGTCACTGAGTGAAATGGGATGCAGTCACTGAGTGAAATGGGATGCAGCCACTGAGTGAAAGGGGATGCCGTGACTGAGGGAAATGGGAGGCAGTGACTGAGGGAAAGTGATGCTGTGACTGACGGAAATGTGATGCAGTGACAGAGTGAAATGGGAGGTAGTGACTGAGGGAAATGGGATGCAATGACTGACTGAAATGGGAGGGAATGACTGACTGAAATGGGATGCAGTGACTGAGTGAAATGGGATGCAGTGACTGAGTGAAATGTGATGCAGTGACTGCGTGAAATGTGGTGCAGTGACTGCGTGAAATGTGGTGCAGTGACTGCGTGAAATGTGGTGCAGTGACTGAGTGAAATGGGATGCAGTGACTGAGTGAAATGGGATGCAGTGACTGAGTGAAATGGGATGCAGTGACTGAGTGAAATGGGATGCAGTGAGTGAGAGCAGTGGGATGCAGTGAGTGAGAGCAGTGGGATGCAGTGACTGATGGAAATCGGATACAGTGACTGAGGGAAATGGGAGGCAGTGACAGAGTGAAGTGGGAGGCAGTGACAGAGTGAAGTGGGAGGCAGTGACAGAGTGAAGTGGGAGGCAGTGACAGAGTGAAGTGGGAGGCAGTGACAGAGTGAAGTGGGAGGCAGTGACAGAGTGAAATGTGGTGCAGTGACAGAGTGAAATGTGGTGCAGTGACAGAGTGAAATGTGGTGCAGTGACAGAGTGAAATGTGGTGCAGTGACTGCGTGAAATGTGGTGCAGTGACTGACTGAAATGGGATGCAGTGACTGAGTGAAATGGGATGCAGTGACTGTGGGAATTGTGTTGCAGTGACTATAGGAAAAGGTTGCAGTGACTGAGGGAAATGGGATGCAGTGACTCAGTGCAATGTGATGCAGTGACTGAGTGAAATGGGAGGTAGTGACTGACTGAAATGGGAGGGAGTGACTGAGTGAAATCCGATGCTGTGACTGTGTGAAATGGGATGCAGTGACTGAGGTAAAGGAGATGCAGTGACTGGGGGAAATGGGTTGCAGTCACTGGGGGAAATGGGTTGCAGTGACTGTGGGAAATGGGCTGCAGTGCCTGAGTGAAATGGGCTGCAGTGCCTGAGTGAAATGGGATGCAGTGCCTGGGTGAAATGGGATGCAGTGCCTGGGTGAAATAGGATGCAGTGCCTGGGTGAAAAAGAATGCAGTGCCTGAGTGAAATGTGATGCAGTGACTGATTTAAATGGGATGCAGTGACTGAGGGATAATGGGATGCAGTGACTGATGGAAATGGGATGCAGTGACTGAACGAAATGAGATGCAGTGTCTTTGGGAAATGAGGTGCAGTGACTGTGGGAAAGGAGGTGCAGAGACTGTGGGAAATGGGTTGCAGTGACTGGATGAAATGGGAGGCAGTGACTGAGTGAAATGGGATGCAGTGACTGTGTGAAATGGGATGCAGTGACTGAGTGACAACGGATGCAGTGACTGAGTGTAATGGGATGCAGTGATTGAGGGAAAGGAGATGCAGTGACTGTGAGAAATGGGTTGCAGTGACTGTGCGAAATGGGTTGCAGTGATTGAGGGACATGGGATGCAGTGACTGAGGGACATGGGATGCAGTGACTGAGGGAAATGGGATGCAGTGACTGAGTGAAATGAGATGCACTGTCTGAGTGAAATGGGGCGCAGTGCCCGAGTGAAATGGGGCGCAGTGCCCGAGTGAAATGGGGCGCAGTGCCCGAGTGAAATGGGGCGCAGTGCCCGAGTGAAATGGGGCGCAGTGCCCGAGTGAAATGGGCCGCAGTGCCCGAGTGAAATGGGGCGCCGTGCCCGAGTGACATGGGCCACAGTGCGCGAGTGAAATGGGATGCCGTGCCTGAGGGTAATGGGATGCCGTACCTGAGGGTAATGGGATGCAGTACCTGAGTGAAATGTGATGCCGTGACTGTGGGGAATAGGGTGTGGTGACTGATGGAAATTGATTCACCATCTCATTTGAATAGGATTCACTGTCTCCGTTAACTGTGATGCTGTGACTGAGGGAAATGTGATGCTGTGACTGAGGGAAATGTGATGCTGTGACTGAGGAAAATGTGATTCTGTGACTGAGTGAAATGTGATGCAATGTCTGAGGGAAAGGTGATGCAGTGACTGAGAGAAATGGGAGGTGGTGACTGACTGAAATGGGAGGCAGTGACTGAGTGAAGTGGGAGGCAGTGACTGAGGGTAATGGGATGCAGGGACTGAGGGTAATGGGATGCAGTGACTGAGTGTAATGGGATGCAGTGACTGAGTGTAATGGGATGCGGTGACTGAGGGTAATGGGATGCGGTGACTGAGTGTAATGGGATGCGGTGACTGAGTGTAATGGGATGCGGTCACTGAGTGAAATGGGATGCAGTCACTGAGGGAAATGACATGCAGTGACTGAGGGTAATGAGACGCAGTGTCTGAGTGAAATGGGATGCAGTGAGTGAGGGAAATGGGATGCAGTGACTGACTGAATTGGGAGGTAGTGAGTGACTGAAATGGGATGCAGTGACTGAGTGAAGTGGGAGGCAGTGACTGAGTGAAGTGGGAGGCAGTGACTGTGGGAATTGTGTTGCAGTGACTATAGGAAAAGGTTGCAGTGACTGAGGGAAAGGAGATGCAGTGACTGAGGGAAAGGAGATGCAGTGACTGAGGGAAAGGAGATGTAGTGACTGAGGGAAAGGAGATGCAGTGACTGTGGAAAATGAGATGCAGTGACTGAGGGAAAGGAGATGCAGTGATTGTGGGAAATAGGATGCACTGTCTCAGTTCACTGAGATTCACTGTCTCAGTTAAATGCGATGCAGTGACTGTGGGAAATCGGTTGCAGTGACTGTGGGAAAAGGGAGGCAGTGACTGTGGGAAACGGGACACAGTGACTGAGGGAAATGTGATGCAGTCACTGAGTGAAATGGGATGCAGTCACTGAGTGTAATGGGATGCAGTCACTGAGTGAAAGGGGATGCTGTGACTGAGGGAAATGGAATGCAGTGACTGAGGGAAAGTGATGCTGTGACTGAGGGAAAGTGATGCTGTGACTGAGGGAAATGTGATGCAGTGACTGAGGGAAATGTGATGCAGTGACTGAGGGAAATGTGATGCAATGACTGACTGAAATGGGAGGGAGTGACTGACTGAAATGTGATGCAGTGACTTAACGAAATGTGATGCAGTGACTGAGTGAAATGTGATGCAGTGACTGAGTGAAATGGGATGCACTGGCTGCGTGAAATGGGATGCACTGGCTGCGTGAAATGTGGTGCAGTGACTGCGTGAAATGTGGTGCAGTGACTGAGGGAAAGGAGATACAGTGACTGAGGGAAAGGAGATGCAGTGACTAGGGGAAAGGAGATGTAGTGACTGAGGGAAAGGAGATGCAGTGACTGTGGAAAATGAGATGCAGTGACTGTGGAAAATGAGATGCAGTGACTGAGGGAAAGGAGTTGCAGTGATTGTGGGAAATAGGATGCACTGTCTCAGTTCACTGAGATTCACTGTCTCAGTTAAATGTGATGCAGTGACTTTGGGAAATCGGTTGCAGTGACTGTGGGAAAAGGGAGGCAGTGACTGTGGGAAACGGGACGCAGTGACTGAGGGAAATGTGATGCAGTGACTATAGGAAAAGATTGCAGTGACTGAGGGAAATGGGATGCTGTGACTGAGGGAAATGCGATGCTGTGACTGTGGGAAATGGGATGCAGTGACTGAGGTAAAGGAGATGCAGTGACTGGGGGAAATGGGTTGCAGTCACTGGGGGAAATGGGTTGCAGTGATTGAGGTTAATGGGATGCAGTGACTGAGTGAAATGGCTGCAGTGCCTGAGTGAAATGGGCTGCAGTGCCCGAGTGAAATGGGCTTCAGTGCCCGAGTGAAATGGGCCGCAGTGCCCGAGTGAAATGGGCCGCAGTGCCCGAGTGAAATGGGCCGCAGTGCCCGAGTGAAATGGGCCGCAGTGCCCGAGTGAAATGGGATGCAGTGCCCGAGTGAAAAGGGATGCAGTGCCCGAGTGAAATGGGATGCCGTGCCTGAGGGTAATGGGATGCAGTGCCTGAGGGTAATGGGATGCAGTGCCTGAGTGAAATGGGAATGCAGTGCCTGAGTGAAATGGGATGCAGTGCCTGAGTGAAATGTGATGCCGTGACTATGGGGAATAGGGTGTGGTAACTGATGGAAATTGATTCACCATCTCATTTGAATAGGATTCACTGTCTCCGTTACATGTGATGCTGTGACTGAGGGAAATGTGATGCTGTGACTGAGGGAAATGTGATGCTGTGACTGAGGTAAATGTGATTCTGTGACTGAGTGAAATGTGATGCAGTGTCTGAGGGAAAGGAGATGCAGTGACTGAGAGAAATGGGAGGTGGTGACGAACTGAAATGGGAGGCAGTGACTGAGTGAAGTGGGATGCAGTGACTGAGTGAAATGGGATGCAGTGACTGAGTGAAATGGGATGCAGTGACTGAGTGAAATGGGATGCAGTGACTGAGTGAAATGGGATGCAGTGACTGAGTGCAGTGGGATGCAGTGACTGAGTGAAATGGGACGCAGTGACTGAGTGAAATGGGATGCAGTGAGTGAGAGCAGTGGGATGCAGTGACTGAGTGAAATGGGATGCAGTGACTGAGTGAAATGGGATGCAGTGACTGAGTGAAATGGGATGCAGTGACTGAGTGAAATGGGATGCAGTGACTGAGTGAAATGCGATGCAGTGACTGTGGGAAATGGGATGCAGTGACTGAGTGAAATGGGATGCAGTGACTGAGTGAAAGGAGATGCAGTGACTGTGGGAAATGGGTTGCAGTGAATGTGGGAAATGGGTTGCAGTGACTGTGCGAAATGGGTTGCAGTGATTGAGGTTAATGGGATGCAGTGACTGAGTGAAATGGCTGCAGTGCCTGAGTGAAATTGGCTGCAGTGCCTGAGTGAAATGGGCTTCAGTGCTCGAGTGAAATGGGCTTCAGTGCCCGAGTGAAATGGGCTTCAGTGCCCGAGTGAAATGGGCTGCAGTGCCCGAGTGAAATGGGCCGCAGTGCCCGAGTGAAATGGGCCGCAGTGCCTGAGTGAAATGGGCCGCAGTGCCCGAGTGAAATGGGCCGCAGTGCCCGAGTGAAATGGGACGCAGTGCCCGAGTGAAAAGGGATGCAGTGCCCGAGTGAAAAGGGATGCAGTGCCCGAGTGAAATGGGGTGCCGTGCCTGAGGGTAATGGGATGCAGTGACTGAGTGAAATGGGAATGCAGTGCCTGAGTGAAATGGGATGCAGTGCCTGAGTGAAATGTGATGCCGTGACTATGGGGAATAGGGTGTGGTGACTGATGGAAATTGATTCACCATCTCATTTGAATAGGATTCACTGTCTCCGTTAAATGTGATGCTGTGACTGAGGGAAATGTGCTTCTGTGACTGAGTGAAATGTGATGCATTGTCTGAGGGAAAGGAGATGCAGTGACTGAGAGAAATGGGAGGTGGTGACTAACTGAAATGGGAGGCAGTGACTGAGTGAAGTGGGATACAGTGAGTGAGAGCAGTGGGATGCAGTGACTGAGTGAAATGGGATGCAGTGAGTGAGAGCAGTGGGATGCAGTGACTGAGTGAAATGGGATGCAGTGACTGAGTGAAATGGGATGCAGTGAGTGAGAGCAGTGGGATGCAGTGACTGAGTGAAATGGGATGCAGTGACTGAGTGAAATGGGATGCAGTGACTGAGAGCAGTGGGATGCAGTGACTGAGTGAAATGGGATGCAGTGACTGAGTGAAATCGGATACAGTGACTGAGGGAAATGGGATGCAGTGACAGAGTGAAGTGGGAGGCAGTGACAGAGTGAAGTGGGAGGCAGTGACAGAGTGAAGTGGGAGGCAGTGACGGAGTGAAGTGGGAGGCAGTGACGGAGTGAAGTGGGAGGCAGTGACGGAGTGAAGTGGGAGGCAGTGACGGAGTGAAGTGGGAGGCAGTGACAGAGTGAAGTGGGAGGCAGTGACAGAGTGAAGTGGGAGGCAGTGACAGAGTGAAGTGGGAGGCAGTGACAGAGTGAAGTGGGAGGCAGTGACTGCGTGAAATGTGGTGCAGTGACTGCGTGAAATGTGGTGCAGTGACTGAGTGAAATGGGATGCAGTGACTGTGGGAATTGTGTTGCAGTGACTATAGAAAAAGGGGATGCAGTGACTCAGTGAAATGTGAGGACGTGACTGACTGAAATGGGAGGGAGTGACTGAGGTAAAGGAGATGCAGTGACTGGGGGAAATGAGATGAAGTGACTGGGGGAAAGGAGATGCAGTGATTGTGGGAAATAGGATGCACTGTCTCAGTTCACTGAGATTCACTGTCTCAGTTAAATGCGATGCAGTGACTGAGTGAAATGCGATGCAGTGACTGTGGGAAATCGGTTGCAGTGACTGTGGGAAAAGGGAGGCAGTGACTGTGGGAAACGGGACGCAGTGACTGAGGGAAATGGGACGCAGTGACTGAGGGAAATGGGATGCAGTCACTGAGTGAAAGGGGATGCTGTGACTGAGGGAAAGTGATGCTGTGACTGAGGGAAATGTGATGCAGTGACTGAGTGAAATGGGAGGTAGTGACTGAGGGAAATGGGATGCAATGACTGAGTGAAATATGATGCCGTGACTGAGTGAAATGGGATGCACTGGCTGCGTGAAATGGGAGGCAGTGACTGAGTGAAGTGGGAGGCAGTGACTGAGTGAAATGTGGTGCAGTGACTGAGTGAAATGTGGTGCAGTGACTGAGTGAAATGTGGTGCAGTGACTGAGTGAAATGTGGTGCAGTGACTGTGGGAATTGTGTTGCAGTGACTATCGGAAAAGGTTGCAGTGACTGAGGGAAATGGCATGCAGTGACTCAGTGAAATGTGATGCAGTGACTGAGTGAAATGTGATGCAGTGACTGAGGGAAATGAGATGCAGTGACTGAGGGAAATGAGATGCAGTGACTGAGGGAAAGGAGATGTAGTGACTGTGGAAAATGGGAAGCAGTGACTGTGGGAAATGGGAAGCAGTGACTGAGTGAAATGGGATGCAGTGACTGAGTGAAATGGGATGCAGTGGCTGAGTGACAGGGGATGAAGTGACTGAAGGTTATGGGATGCAGTGACTGAGTGTAATGGGATGCAGTTACTGAGTGAAATGGGATGCAGTCACTGAGGGAAATGTCATGCAGTGACTGAGGGTAATGAGACGCAGTGACTGAGTGAAATGGGATGCAGTGACTGAGTGAAATGGGATGCAGTGACTGAGTTAAATGGGATGCAGTGACTGAGTGAAATGGGCTGCAGTGACTGAGTGAAATGCAATGCAGTGACTGAGTGAAATGGGATGCAGTGACTGAGTTAAATGGGATGCAGTGACTGAGTGAAATGGGCTGCAGTGACTGAGTGAAATGCAATGCAGTGACTGAGTGAAATGCGATGCAGTGACTGAGGGAAAGGAGATGCAGTGACTGTGGGAAATGGGTTGCAGTGAATGTGGGAAATGGGTTGCAGTGACTGTGCGAAATGGGTTGCAGTGATTGAGGTTAATGGGATGCAGTGCCTGAGTGAAATGGCTGCAGTGCCTGAGTGAAATTGGCTGCAGTGCCTGAGTGAAATGGGCCGCAGTGCCCGAGTGAAATGGGCCGCAGTGCCCGAGTGAAATGGGCCGCAGTGCCCGACTGAAATGGGCCGCAGTGCCCGAGTGAAATGGGCCGCAGTGCCCGAGTGAAATGGGCCGCAGTGCCCGAGTGAAATGGGCCGCAGTGCCCGAGTGAAATGGGCCGCAGTGCCCGAGTGAAATGGGCCGCAGTGCCCGAGTGAAATGGTGGCAGTGCCCGAGTGAAATGGGATGCAGTGCCCGAGTGAAAAGGGATGCAGTGCCCGAGTGAAATGGGATGCCGTGCCGGTGGGTAATGGGATGCAGTGACTGAGTGAAATGGGAATGCAGTGCCTGAGTGAAATGGGATGCAGTGCCTGAGTGAAATGGGATGCAGTGACTGAGGGACATGGGATGCAGTGCCTGAGTGAAATGTGATGCAGTGACTATGGGGAATTGGGTGTGGTGACTGATGGAAATTGATTCAACATCTCATTTGAATAGGATTCACTGTCTCCGTTAAATGTGATGCTGTGACTGAGGGAAATGTGATGCTGTGACTGAGGTAAATGTGATTCTGTGACTGAGTGAAACGTGATGCAGTGTCTGAGGGAAAGGAGATGCAGTGACTGAGAGAAATGGGAGGTGGTGACTAACTGAAATGGGAGGCAGTGACTGAGTGAAGTGGGATGCAGTGACTGAGTGAAGTGGGATGCAGTGACTGAGTGAAATGGGATGCAGTGACTGAGTGAAATGGGATGCAGTGACTGAGTGAAATGGGATGCAGTGACTGAGTGAAATGGGATGCAGTGACTGAGTGAAATGGGATGCAGTGACTGCGTGAAAAGTGGTGCAGTGACTGCGTGAAATGTGGTGCAGTGACTGACTGAAATGGGATGCAGTGACTGAGTGAAATGGGATGCAGTGACTGTGGGAATTGTGTTGCAGTGACTATAGGAAAAGGTTGCAGTGTCTGATGGAAATGGGATGCAGCGACTGAGGGAAATGAGATGCAGTGACTGAGGGAAATGGGATGCAGTGAGTGTGGGAAATTGAATTCATCGTCTGTGAGA
The DNA here is from genome assembly GCF_030684315.1 of Stegostoma tigrinum. Lineage (NCBI taxonomy): Eukaryota > Metazoa > Chordata > Chondrichthyes > Orectolobiformes > Stegostomatidae > Stegostoma > Stegostoma tigrinum. The sequence continues at coordinate 731,828 of NW_026728820.1, forward strand.
TACGGGAAACAGTGACTGAACGAAATGTGATGCAGTGACTGTGGTGATGGAGATGCAGTGATTGAGTAAATGGGATGCAGTGACTGAGTGTAATGGGATGCAGTGTCTGAGTGTAATGGGATGCAGTGACTGAGTGTAATGGGATGCAGTGACTGAGGGTCATGGGATGCAGTGACTGAGGGTCATGGGATGCAGTGACTGAGGGTCATGGGATGCAGTGACTGAGGGTAATGGGATGCAGTGACTGAGGGTAATGGGATGCAGTCACTGAGTGAAATGGGATGCAGTGACTGAGGGAAATGACATGCAGTGACTGAGGGTAATGAGATGCAGTGTCTGAGTGAAATGCGATGCAGTGTCTGAGTGAAATGGGATGCAGTGAGTGAGGGAAATGGGATGCAGTGACTGACTGAATTGGGAGGTACTGAGTGACTGAAATGGGATGCAGTGACTGCGTGAAGTGGGAGGCAGTGACTGCGTGAAGTGGGAGGCAGTGACTGCGTGAAGTGGGAGGCAGTGACTGCGTGAAGTGGGAGGCAGTGACTGACTGAAATGGGATGCAGTGACTGTGGGAATTGTGTTGCAGTGACTATAGGAAAAGGTTGCAGTGACTGAGGGAAATGGCATGCAGTGACTCAGTGAAATGTGATGCAGTGACTGAGGGAAAGGAGATGTAGTGACTGAGGGAAAGGAGATGCAGTGACTGTGGAAAATGAGATGCAGTGACTGAGGGAAAGGAGATGCAGTGATTGTGGGAAATAGGATGCACTGTCTCAGTTCACTGAGATTCACTGTCTCAGTGAAATGCGATGCAGTGACTGAGTGAAATGCGATGCAGTGACTGTGGGAAATCGGTTGCAGTGACTGTGGGAAAAGGGAGGCAGTGACTGTGGGAAACGGGACGCAGTGACTGAGGGAAATGTGATGCAGTCACTGAGTGAAATGAGATGCAGTCACTGAGTGAAATGGGATGCAGTCACTGAGTGAAATGGGATGCAGTCACTGAGTGAAATGGGATGCAGTCACTGAGTGAAAGGGGATGCAGTCACTGAGTGAAAGGGGATGCTGTGACTGAGGGAAATGGGATGCAGTGACTGAGGGAAATGTGAGGCAGTGACTGACTGAAATGGGAGGTAGTGACTGAGGGAAATGGGATGAAATGACTGACTGAAATGGGAGGGAGTGACTGACTGAAATGGGATGCAGTGACTTAACGAAATGAGATGCGCTGACTGAGCGAAATGAGATGCACTGACTGAGTGAAATGTGATGCAGTGACTGAGTGAAATGGGATGCACTGGCTGCGTGAAATGGGTGGCAGTGACTGAGTGAAGTGGGAGGCAGTGACTGAGTGAAATGTGGTGCAGTGACTGAGTGAAATGTGGTGCAGTGACTGAGTGAAATGTGGTGCAGTGACTGAGTGAAATGTGGTGCAGTGACTGAGTGAAATGTGGTGCAGTGACTGACTGAAATGGGATGCAGTGACTGAGTGAAATGGGATGCAGTGACTGTGGGAATTGTGTTGCAGTGACTATCGGAAAAGGTTGCAGTGACTGAGGGAAATGGCATGCAGTGACTCAGTGAAATGTGATGCAGTGACTGAGTGAAATGTGATGCAGTGACTGAGTGAAATGTGATGGAGTGACTGAGTGAAATGTGATGCAGCGACTGAGTGAAATGTGATGCAGTGACTGAGGGAAAGGAAATGCAGTGACTGAGGGAAAGGAGATGTAGTGACTGAGGGAAAGGAGATGCAGTGACTGTGGAAAATGGGTTGCAGTGACTGAGGGAAATGGGATGCAGTGACTGAGTGAAATGGGATGCAGTGACTGAGTGAAATGGGATGCAGTGACTGAGTGAAATGGGATGCAGTGACTGAGTGACAGGGGATGAAGTGACTGAAGGTTATGGGATGCAGTGACTGAGTGTAATGGGATGCAGTTACTGAGTGAAATGGGATGCAGTCACTGAGGGCAATGTCATGCAGTGACTGAGGGTAATGAGACGCAGTGACTGGGTAAATTGGGATGCAGTGACTGAGTGAAATGGGATGCAGTGACTGAGTGAAATGGGCTGCAGTGACTGAGTGAAATGCGATGCAGTGACTGAGGGAAAGGAGATACAGTGACTGTGGGAAATGGGTTGCAGTGACTGCGTGAAGTGGGAGGCAGTGACTGCGTGAAGTGGGAGGCAGTGACTGCGTGAAGTGGGAGGCAGTGACTGCGTGAAGTGGGAGGCAGTGACTGAGTGAAGTGTGGTGCAGTGACTGACTGAAATGGGATGCAGTGACTGACTGAAATGGGATGCAGTGACTGAGTGAAATGGGATGCAGTGACTGTGGGAATTGTGTTGCAGTGACTATAGGAAAAGTTTGCAGTGACTGAGGGAAATGGCATGCAGTGACTCAGTGAAATGTGATGCAGTGACTGAGTGAAATGTGATGCAGTGACTGAGTGAAATGTGATGCAGTGACTGAGGGAAAGGAGATGTAGTGACTGAGGGAAAGGAGATGCAGTGACTGTGGAAAATGAGATGCAGTGACTGAGGGAAAGGAGATGCAGTGATTGTGGGAAATAGGATGCACTGTCTCAGTTCACTGAGATTCACTGTCTCAGTGAAATGCGATGCAGTGACTGTGGGAAATCGGTTGCAGTGACTGTGGGAAAAGGGAGGCAGTGACTGTGGGAAACGGGACGCAGTGACTGAGGGAAATGTGATGCAGTCACTGAGTGAAATGGGATGCAGTCACTGAGTGAAAGGGGATGCAGTCACTGAGTGAAAGGGGATGCTGTGACTGAGGGAAATGGGATGCAGTGACTGAGGGAAATGGGAGGTAGTGACTGAGGGAAATGGGATGCAATGACTGACGGAAATGGGAGGGAGTGACTGACTGAAATGTGATGCAGTGACTTAACGAAATGAGATGCGCTGACTGAGCGAAATGAGATGCACTGACTGAGCGAAATGGGATGCAGTGACTGAGTGAAATGGGATGCACTGGCTGCGTGAAGTGGGAGGCAGTAACTGAGTGAAGTGGGAGGCAGTGACTGAGTGAAATGTGGTGCAGTGACTGAGTGAAATGTGGTGCAGTGACTGAGTGAAATGTGGTGCAGTGACTGAGTGAAATGTGGTGCAGTGACTGACTGAAATGGGATGCAGTGACTGAGTGAAATGGGACGCAGTGACTGTGGGAATTGTGTTGCAGTGACTATCGGAAAAGGTTGCAGTGACTGAGGGAAATGGCATGCAGTGACTCAGTGAAATGTGATGCAGTGACTGAGTGAAATGTGATGCAGTGACTGAGTGAAATGTGATGCAGTGACTGAGGGAAAGGAGATGCAGTGACTGAGGGAAAGGAGATGTAGTGACTGAGGGAAAGGAGATGCAGTGACTGTGGAAAATGGGTTGCAGTGACTGTGGGAAATGGGAAGCAGTCACTGAGTGAAATGGGATGCAGTGACTGAGTGAAATTGGATGCAGTGACTGAGTGACAGGGGATGAAGTGACTGAAGGTTATGGGATGCAGTGACTGAGTGTAATGGGATGCAGTTACTCTGTGAAATGGGATGCAGTCACTGAGGGAAATGTCATGCAGTGACTGAGGGTAATGAGACGCAGTGACTGAGTGAAATGGGATGCAGTGACTGAGTGAAATGGGATGCAGTGACTGAGTGAAATGGGCTGCAGTGACTGAGTGAAATGCGATGCAGTGACTGAGTGAAATGCGATGCAGTGACTGAGTGAAATGCGATGCAGTGACTGAGTGAAATGCGATGCAGTGACTGAGGGAAAGGAGATGCAGTGAATGTGGGAAATGGGTTGCAGTGACTGTGCGAAATGGGTTGCAGTGATTGAGGTTAATGGGATGCAGTGACTGAGTGAAATGGCTGCAGTGCCTGAGTGAAATTGGCTGCAGTGCCTGAGTGAAATGGGCTTCAGTGCCCGAGTGAAATGGGCCGCAGTGCCCGAGTGAAATGGGCCGCAGTGCCCGAGTGAAATGGGCCGCAGTGCCCGAGTGAAATGGGCCGCAGTGCCCGAGTGAAATGGAACGCCGTGCCTGAGGGTAATGGGAATGCAGTGCCTGAGTGAAATGGGAATGCAGTGCCTGAGTGAAATGGGATGCAGTGCCTGAGTGAAATGTGATGCCGTGACTATGGGGAATAGGGTGTGGTGACTGATCGAAATTGATTCACCGTCTCATTTGAATAGGATTCACTGTCTCCGTTAAATGTGATGCTGTGACTGAGGGAAATGTGATGCTGTGACTGAGGTAAATGTGATTCTGTGACTGAGTGAAATGTGCTGCAGTGTCTGAGGGAGAGGAGATGCAGTGACTGAGAGAAATGGGAGGTGGTGACTAACTGAAATGGGAGGCAGTGACTGAGTGAAGTGGGATGCAGTGAGTGAGAGCAGTGGGATGCAGTGACCTAGTGAAATGGGATGCAGTGACTGAGTGAAATGGGATGCAGTGACTGAGTGAAATGGGATGCAGTGAGTGAGAGCAGTGGGATGCAGTGACTGAGTGAAATGGGATGCAGTGACTGAGTGAAATGGGATGCAGTGAGTGAGAGCAGTGGGATGCAGTGACTGAGTGAAATGGGATGCAGTGAGTGAGAGCAGTGGGATGCAGTGACTGAGTGAAATGGGATGCAGTGAGTGAGAGCAGTGGGATGCAGTGAATGAGTGAAATGGGATGCAGTGAATGAGTGAAATGGGATGCAGTGACTGAGTGAAGTGGGAGGCAGTGACTGAGTGAAGTGGGATGCAGTGACTGAGAGAAGTGGGAGGCAGTGACTGAGTGAAGTGGGAGGCAGTGACTGAGTGAAGTGGGAGGCAGTGACTGAGTGAAGTGGGAGGCAGTGACTGAGTGAAGTGGGAGGCAGTGACTGAGTGAAGTGGGAGGCAGTGACTGAGTGAAATGTGATGCAGTGTCTGAGGGAAAGGAGATGCAGTGACTGAGAGAAATGGGAGGTGGTGACTAACTGAAATGGGAGGCAGTGACTGAGTGAAGTGGGATGCAGTGAGTGAGAGCAGTGGGATGCAGTGACCTAGTGAAATGGGATGCAGTGATTGAGTGAAATGGGATGCAGTGAGTGAGAGCAGTGGGATGCAGTGACTGAGTGAAATGGGATGCAGTGACTGAGTGAAATGGGATGCAGTGACTGAGTGATGTGTGATGTAGTGACTGCGTGAAATGGGATGCAGTGACTGTGGTGAAGGAGATGCAGTGACTGAGGGAAAGGAGATGCAGTGACTGAGGGAAAGGAGATGCAGTGACTGTGGAAAATGAGATGCAGTGACTGAGGGAAAGGAGATGCAGTGATTGTGGGAAATAGGATGCACTGTCTCAGTTCACTGAGGTTCACTGTCTCAGTTAAATGTGATGCAGTGACTGAGTGAAATGCGATGCAGTGACTGAGTAAAATACGATGCAGTGACTGATGGATATGTGATGTCGTGACTGCGTGAAATGGGATGCAGTGACTGTGGTGAAGGAGATGCAGTGACTGAGGGAAATGGGATGCAGTGACTGAGTGAAATGGGATGCAGTGACTGAGGGACATGGGCTACAGTGTCTGATGGAAATGTGATGCAGTACCTGATGGAAATGGGACGCAGTGACTGAGTTCATGGGGATGCAGTGCCTGAGCGGACTTGGGGTGCAGTGAGTGAGGGAAATGGGATACAGTGCCTGAGTGAAATGGGATGCAGTGACTGAGGGAAATGGGATGCAGTGAGTGAGGGACATGGGATGCAGTGACTGAGGGACATGGGAAGCATTGACTGAGTGAAATGCGATGCAGAGACTGAGGGAAAGGAGATGCTGTGACTATGGGATATGGGAAGCAGTGAGTGTGGGAAATGGAATGCACTGCCTGTGAGATACGGGAAACAGTGACTAATGGAAATGGGATGCAGTGACTGAGTGAAATGGGATGCAGTGACTGTGTGAAATGTGATGCAGTGACTGAGGGAAACGGGATGCAGTGACTGAGTGAAATGTGATGCAGTGACTGAGAGAAATGGGATGCAGTCTCTGAGTGAAATGGGATGCTGTCTCTGAGTGAAATGGGATGCTGTCTCTGAGTGAAATGGGATGCTGTCTCTGAGTGAAATGTGATGCAGCCTCTGAGTGAAATGGGATGCAGTCTCTGAGTGAAATGGGATGCATCACTGAGTGAAATGGGATGCAGTGATTGAGGGAAATGGGAAGCACTGATTTTGTGAAATGCGATGCAGTGACTGAGTGAAATGAGATGCCTTGTTTGATGGAAATATGATGCAGGAACTGACGGAAATGAGATGCAGTGGCTGAGTGAAATGGGATGCAGTGACTGCGTGAAATGGGATGCAGTGACTGTGTGAAATGGGACGCAGTTACTGAGTGAAATGTGATTCAGTCACTGAGTGAAATGTGATGCAGTGATTGAGTGAAATGTGATGCAGTGACTGATTGACATGGGAAGCAGTGACTGAGTGAAATGGGCCGCAGTGCCCGAGTGAAATGGGCCGCAGTGCCCGAGTGAAATGGGCCGCAGTGCCCGAGTGAAATGGGCCGCAGTGCCCGAGTGAAATGGGCCGCAGTGCCCGAGTGAAATGGGCCGCAGTGACCGAGTTAAATGGGATGCAGTGCCCGAGTGAAATGGGCCGCAGTGCCCGAGTGAAATGGGATGCCGTGCCTGAGGGTAATGGGATGCAGTACCTGAGTGAAATGTGATGCCGTGACTGTGGGGAATAGGGTATGGTGACTGATGGAAATTGATTCACTGTCTCATTTGAATAGGATTCACTGTCTCCGTTAAATGTGATGCAGTGACTGAGGTAAATGAGATGCAGTGACTGAGGGAAATGAGTTGCAGTGACTGACGGAAATGGGATGCAGTGACTGTGGGAATTGTGTTGCAGTGACTATCGGAAAAGGTTGCAGTGACTGAGGGAAATGGCATGCAGTGACTCAGTGAAATGTGATGCAGTGACTGAGTGAAATGTGATGCAGTGACTGAGTGAAATGTGATGCAGTGACTGAGGGAAAGGAGATGCAGTGACTGAGGGAAAGGAGATGTAGTGACTGAGGGAAAGGAGATGCAGTGACTGTGGAAAATGGGTTGCAGTGACTGTGGGAAATGGGAAGCAGTGACTGAGTGAAATGGGATGCAGTGACTGAGTGACGGGATGAAGTGACTGAAGGTTATGGGATGCAGTGACTGAGTGTAATGGGATGCAGTCACTGAGTGAAATGGGATGCAGTCACTGAGGGAAATGTCATGCAGTGACTGAGGGTAATGAGACGCAGTGACTGAGTGAAATGGGATGCAGTGACTGAGTGAAATGGGATGCAGTGACTGAGTGATATGCGATGCAGTGACTGAGGGAAAGGAGATGCAGTGACTGTGGGAAATGGGTTGCTGTGAATGTGGGAAATGGGTTGCAGTGACTGTGCGAAATGGGTTGCAGTGATTGAGGTTAATGGGAAGCAGTGACTAAGTTAAATGGCTGCAGTGCCTAAGTGAAATGGGCTGCAGTGCCTGAGTGAAATGGGCTTCAGTGCCCGAGTGAAATGGGCTGCAGTGCCCGAGTGAAATGGGCCGCAGTGCCCGAGTGAAATGGGCCGCAGTGCCCGAGTGAAATGGGCCGCAGTGCCCGAGTGAAATGGGCCGCAGTGCCCGAGTGAAAAGGGATGCAGTGCCCGAGTGAAATGGGATGCCGTGCCTGAGGGTAATGGGATGCAGTGCCTGAGGGTAATGGGATGCAGTGCCTGAGGGTAATGGGATGCAGTGCCTGAGTGAAATGGGAATGCAGTGCCTGAGTGAAATGGGATGCAGTGCCTGAGTGAAATGGGATGCAGTGCCTGAGTGAAATGTGATGCCGTGGCTATGGGGAATAGGGTGTGGTGACTGATGGAAATTGATTCACCATCTCATTTGAATAGGATTCACTGTCTCCGTTAACTGTGATGCTGTGACTGAGGGAAATGTGATGCTGTGACTGAGGTAAATGTGATTCTGTGACTGAGTGAAATGTGATGCAGTGTCTGAGGGAAAGGAGATGCAGTGACTGAGAGAAGTGGGACGTGGTGACTAACTGAAATGGGAGGCTGTGACTGAGTGAAGTGGGATGCAGTGAGTGAGAGCAGTGGGATGCAGTGACCTAGTGAAATGGGATGCAGTGACTGAGTGAAATGGGATGCAGTGACTGAGTGAAATGGGATGCAGTGAGTGAGAGCAGTGGGATGCAGTGACTGAGTGAAATGGGATGCAGTGACTGAGTGAAATGGGATGCAGTGAGTGAGAGCAGTGGGATGCAGTGACTTAGTGAAATGGGATGCAGTGACTGAGTGAAATGGGATGCAGTGACTGAGTGAAATGGGATGCAGTCACTGAGTGAAATGGGATGCAGTCACTGAGTGAAATGGGATGCAGTCACTGAGTGAAATGGGATGCAGTGACTGAGTGAAATGGGATGCAGTGAGTGAGAGCAGTGGGATGCAGTGACTGAGGGAAATCGGATACAGTGACTGAGGGAAATGGGATGCAGTGACAGAGTGAAGTGGGAGGCAGTGACAGAGTGAAGTGGGAGGCAGTGACAGAGTGAAGTGGGAGGCAGTGACTGCGTGAAATGTGGTGCAGTGACTGCGTGAAATGTGGTGCAGTGACTGAGTGAAATGTGGTGCAGTGACTGCATGAAATGTGGTGCAGTTACTGCGTGAAATGTGGTGCAGTGACTGACTAAAATGGGATGCAGTGACTGAGTGAAATGGGATGCAGTGACTGTGGGAATTGTGTTGCAGTGACTATCGGAAAAGGTTGCAGTGACTGAGGGAAATGGGATGCAGTGACTCAGTGAAATGTGATGCAGTGACTGTGGGAATTGTGTTGCAGTGACTATAGGAAAAGGTTGCAATGACTCAGTGAAATGTGATGCAGTGACTCAGTGAAATGTGATGCAGTGACTGACTGAAATGGGTGGGAGTGATTGAGTGAAATGCGATGCTGTGACTGTGGGAAATGGGATGCAGTGACTGACGTAAAGGAGATGCAGTGACTGGTGGAAATGGGTTGCAGTGACTGTGGGAAATGGGTTGCAGTGACTGTGGGAAATGGGCTGCAGTGCCTGAATGAAATGGGCTGCAGTGCCTGAGTGAAATGGGATGCAGTGCCTGGGTGAAATAGGATGCAGTGCCTGAGTGAAATGTGATGCAGTGACTGATTTAAATGGGATGCAGTGACTGAGGGATAATGGGATGCAGTGACTGATGGAAATGGGATGCAGTGACTGTGGGAATTGTGTTGCAGTGACTATCGGAAAAGGTTGCAGTGACTGAGGGAAATGGCATGCAGTGACTCAGTGAAATGTGTTGCAGTGACTAAGTGAAATGTGATGCAGTGACTGAGTGAAATGTGATGCAGTGACTGAGGGAAAGGAGATGCAGTGACTGAGGGAAAGGAGATGCTGTGACTCTGGGATATAGGAAGCAGTGAGTGTGGGAAATGGAATGCACTGCCTGTGAGATACGGGAAACAGTGACTAATGGAAATGGGATGCAGTGACTGAGTGAAATGGGATGCAGTGACTGTGTGAAATGTGATGCAGTGACTGAGGGAAATGGGATGCAGTGACTGAGTGAAATGTGATGCAGTGACTGAGAGAAATGGGATGCAGTCTCTGAGTGAAATGGGATGCATCACTGAGTGAAATGGGATGCAGTGATTGAGGGAAATGGGAAGCACTGATTTTGTGAAATGCGATGCAGTGACTGAGTGAAATGAGATGCCTTGTTTGATGGAAATATGATGCAGGAACTGACGGAAATGAGATGCAGTGGCTGAGTGAAATGGGATGCAGTGACTGCGTGAAATGGGATGCAGTTACTGAGTGAAATGTGATTCAGTCACTGAGTGAAATGTGATGCAGTGGTTGAGTGAAATGGGATGCAGTGATTGAGTGAAATGTGATGCAGTGACTGATTGACATGGGAAACAGTGACTGAGTGAAATGGGCCGCAGTGCCCGAGTGAAATGGGCCGCAGTGCCCGAGTGAAATGGGCCGCAGTGCCCGAGTGAAATGGGCCGCAGTGCCCGAGTGAAATGGGCTGCAGTGCCCGAGTGAAATGGGCCGCAGTGACCGAGTTAAATGGGATGCAGTGCCCGAGTGAAATGGGCCGCAGTGCCCGAGTGAAATGGGATGCCGTGCCTGAGGGTAATGGGATGCAGTACCTGAGTGAAATGTGATGCCGTGACTGTGGGGAATAGGGTGTGGTGACTGATGGAAATTGATTCACTGTCTCATTTGAATAGGATTCACTGTCTCCGTTAAATGTGATGCAGTGACTGAGGTAAATGAGATGCAGTGACTGAGGGAAATGAGTTGCAGTGACTGACGGAAATGGGATGCAGTGACTGTGGGAATTGTGTTGCAGTGACTATCGGAAAAGGTTGCAGTGACTGAGGGAAATGGCATGCAGTGACTGAGGGAAATGGCATGCAGTGACTGAGTGAAATGTGATGCAGTGACTGAGTGAAATGTGATGCAGTGACTGAGTGAAATGTGATGCAGTGACTGAGTGAAATGTGATGCAGTGACTGAGGGAAAGGAGATGCAGTGACTGTGGAAAATGGGTTGCAGTGACTGTGGGAAATGGGAAGCAGTGACTGAGTGAAATGGGATGCAGTGAGTGAGAGCAGTGGGATGCAGTGACTGAGGGAAATCGGATACAGTGACTGAGGGAAATGGGATGCAGTGACAGAGTGAAGTTGGAGGCAGTGACAGAGTGAAGTTGGAGGCAGTGACAGAGTGAAGTGGGAGGCAGTGACTGCGTGAAATGTGGTGCAGTGACTGAGTGAAATGTGGTGCAGTGACTGAGTGAAATGTGGTGCAGTGACTGAGTGAAATGTGGTGCAGTGACTGCATGAAATGTGCTGCAGTTACTGCGTGAAATGGGATGCAGTGACTGACTAAAATGGGATGCAGTGACTGAGTGAAATGGGATGCAGTGACTGTGGGAATTGTGTTGCAGTGACTATCGGAAAAGGTTGCAGTGACTGAGGGAAATGGGATGCAGTGACTCAGTGAAATGTGATGCAGTGACTGTGGGAATTGTGTTGCAGTGACTATAGGAAAAGGTTGCAGTGACTGAGGGAAATGGGATGCAGTGACTCAGTGAAATGTGATGCAGTGACTCAGTGAAATGTGATGCAGTGACTGACTGAAATGGGTGGGAGTGATTGAGTGAAATGCGATGCTGTGACTGTGGGAAATGGGATGCAGTGACTGACGTAAAGGAGATGCAGTGACTGGTGGAAATGGGTTGCAGTGACTGTGGGAAATGGGTTGCAGTGACTGAGGGAAATGGGCTGCAGTGCCTGAGTGAAATGGGCCGCAGTGCCCGAGTGAAATGGGCCGCAGTGCCCGAGTGAAATGGGATGCAGTGCCCGAGTGAAAAGGGATGCAGTGCCCGAGTGAAATGGGATGCCGTGCCTGAGGGTAATGGGATGCAGTGCCTGTGGGTAATGGGATGCAGTGCCTGAGGGTAATGGGATGCAGTGCCTGAGTGAAATGGGAATGCAGTGCCTGAGTGAAATGGGATGCAGTGCCTGAGTGAAATGGGATGCAGTGCCTGAGTGAAATGTGATGCCGTGGCTATGGGGAATAGGGTGTGGTGACTGATGGAAATTGATTCACCATCTCATTTGAATAGGATTCACTGTCTCCGTTAACTGTGATGCTGTGACTGAGGGAAATGTGATGCTGTGACTGAGGGAAATGTGATGCTGTGACTGAGGTAAATGTGATTCTGTGACTGAGTGAAATGTGATGCAGTGTCTGAGGGAAAGGAGATGCAGTGACTGAGAGAAGTGGGAGGTGGTGACTAACTGAAATGGGAGGCAGTGACTGAGTGAAGTGGGATGCAGTGAGTGAGAGCAGTGGGATGCAGTGACCTAGTGAAATGGGATGCAGTGACTGAGTGAAATGGGATGCAGTGACTGAGTGAAATGGGATGCAGTGAGTGAGAGCAGTGGGATGCAGTGACTGAGTGAAATGGGATGCAGTGACTGAGTGAAATGGGATGCAGTGAGTGAGAGCAGTGGGATGCAGTGACTTAGTGAAATGGGATGCAGTGACTTAGTGAAATGGGATGCAGTGACTGAGTGAAATGGGATGCAGTGACTGAGTGAAATGGGATGCAGTCACTGAGTGAAATGGGATGCAGTCACTGAGTGAAATGGGATGCAGTCACTGAGTGAAATGGGATGCAGTGACTGAGTGAAATGGGATGCAGTGAGTGAGAGCAGTGGGATGCAGTGACTGAGGGAAATCGGATACAGTGACTGAGGGAAATGGGATGCAGTGACAGAGTGAAGTTGGAGGCAGTGACAGAGTGAAGTGGGAGGCAGTGACAGAGTGAAGTGGGAGGCAGTGACTGCGTGAAATGTGGTGCAGTGACTGCGTGAAATGTGGTGCAGTGACTGAGTGAAATGTGGTGCAGTGACTGAGTGAAATGTGGTGCAGTGACTGCATGAAATGTGGTGCAGTTACTGCGTGAAATGTGGTGCAGTGACTGACTAAAATGGGATGCAGTGACTGAGTGAAATGGGATGCAGTGACTGTGGGAATTGTGTTGCAGTGACTATCGGAAAAGGTTGCAGTGACTGAGGGAAATGGGATGCAGTGACTCAGTGAAATGTGATGCAGTGACTGTGGGAATTGTGTTGCAGTGACTATAGGAAAAGGTTGCAATGACTGAGGGAAATGGGATGCAGTGACTCAGTGAAATGTGATGCAGTGACTCAGTGAAATGTGATGCAGTGACTGACTGAAATGGGTGGGAGTGATTGAGTGAAATGCGATGCTGTGACTGTGGGAAATGGGATGCAGTGACTGACGTAAAGGAGATGCAGTGACTGGTGGAAATGGGTTGCAGTGACTGTGGGAAATGGGTTGCAGTGACTGTGGGAATTGGGCTGCAGTGACTGAGGGAAATGGGCTGCAGTGCCTGAGTGAAATGGGCTGCAGTGCCTGAATGAAATGGGCTGCAGTGCCTGAGTGAAATGGGATGCAGTGCCTGGGTGAAATAGGATGCAGTGCCTGAGTGAAATGTGATGCAGTGACTGATTTAAATGGGATGCAGTGACTGAGGGATAATGGGATGCAGTGACTGATGGAAATGGGATGCAGTGACTGTGGGAATTGTGTTGCAGTGACTATCGGAAAAGGTTGCAGTGACTGAGGGAAATGGCATGCAGTGACTCAGTGAAATGTGTTGCAGTGACTAAGTGAAATGTGATGCAGTGACTGAGTGAAATGTGATGCAGTGACTGAGGGAAAGGAGATGCAGTGACTGAGGGAAAGGAGATGCTGTGACTCTGGGATATAGGAAGCAGTGAGTGTGGGAAATGGAATGCACTGCCTGTGAGATACGGGAAACAGTGACTAATGGAAATGGGATGCAGTGACTGAGTGAAATGGGATGCAGTGACTGTGTGAAATGTGATGCAGTGACTGAGGGAAATGGGATGCAGTGACTGAGTGAAATGTGATGCAGTGACTGAGAGAAATGGGATGCAGTGACTGAGAGAAATGGGATGCAGTCTCTGAGTGAAATGGGATGCAGTCTCTGAGTGAAATGGGATGCAGTCTCTGATTGAAATGGGATGCTGTCTCTGAGTGAAATGTGATGCAGCCTCTGAGTGAAATGGGATGCAGTCTCTGAGTGAAATGGGATGCATCACTGAGTGAAATGGGATGCAGTGATTGAGGGAAATGGGAAGCACTGATTTTGTGAAATGCGATGCAGTGACTGAGTGAAATGAGATGCCTTGTTTGATGGAAATATGATGCAGGAACTGACGGAAATGAGATGCAGTGGCTGAGTGAAATGGGATGCAGTGACTGCGTGAAATGGGATGCAGTTACTGAGTGAAATGTGATTCAGTCACTGAGTGAAATGTGATGCAGTGGTTGAGTGAAATGGGATGCAGTGATTGAGTGAAATGTGATGCAGTGACTGATTGACATGGGAAACAGTGACTGAGTGAAATGGGCCGCAGTGCCCGAGTGAAATGGGCCGCAGTGCCCGAGTGAAATGGGCCGCAGTGCCCGAGTGAAATGGGCCGCAGTGCCCGAGTGAAATGGGCTGCAGTGCCCGAGTGAAATGGGCTGCAGTGCCCGAGTTAAATGGGATGCAGTGCCCGAGTGAAATGGGCCGCAGTGCCCGAGTGAAATGGGATGCCGTGCCTGAGGGTAATGGGATGCAGTACCTGAGTGAAATGTGATGCCGTGACTGTGGGGAATAGGGTGTGGTGACTGATGGAAATTGATTCACTGTCTCATTTGAATAGGATTCACTGTCTCCGTTAAATGTGATGCAGTGACTGAGGTAAATGAGATGCAGTGACTGAGGGAAATGAGTTGCAGTGACTGACGGAAATGGGATGCAGTGACTGTGGGAATTGTGTTGCAGTGACTATCGGAAAAGGTTGCAGTGACTGAGGGAAATGGCATGCAGTGACTGAGTGAAATGTGATGCAGTGACTGAGTGAAATGTGATGCAGTGACTGAGTGAAATGTGATGCAGTGACTGAGTGAAATGTGATGCAGTGACTGAGTGAAATGTGATGCAGTGACTGAGGGAAAGGAGATGCTGTGACTGAGGGAAAGGAGATGTTGTGACTGAGGGAAAGGAGATGCAGTGACTGTGGAAAATGGGTTGCAGTGACTGTGGGAAATGGGAAGCAGTGACTGAGTGAAATGGGATGCAGTGAGTGAGAGCAGTGGGATGCAGTGACTGAGGGAAATCGGATACAGTGACTGAGGGAAATGGGATGCAGTGACAGAGTGAAGTTGGAGGCAGTGACAGAGTGAAGTGGGAGGCAGTGACTGCGTGAAATGTGGTGCAGTGACTGAGTGAAATGTGGTGCAGTGACTGAGTGAAATGTGGTGCAGTGACTGAGTGAAATGTGGTGCAGTGACTGCATGAAATGTGGTGCAGTTACTGCGTGAAATGGGATGCAGTGACTGACTAAAATGGGATGCAGTGACTGAGTGAAATGGGATGCAGTGACTGTGGGAATTGTGTTGCAGTGACTATCGGAAAAGGTTGCAGTGACTGAGGGAAATGGGATGCAGTGACTCAGTGAAATGTGATGCAGTGACTGTGGGAATTGTGTTGCAGTGACTATAGGAAAAGGTTGCAGTGACTGAGGGAAATGGGATGCAGTGACTCAGTGAAATGTGATGCAGTGACTCAGTGAAATGTGATGCAGTGACTGACTGAAATGGGTGGGAGTGATTGAGTGAAATGCGATGCTGTGACTGTGGGAAATGGGATGCAGTGACTGACGTAAAGGAGATGCAGTGACTGGTGGAAATGGGTTGCAGTGACTGTGGGAAATGGGTTGCAGTGACTGAGGGAAATGGGCTGCAGTGCCTGAGTGAAATGGGCTGCAGTGCCTGAGTGAAATGGGCTGCAGTGCCTGAGTGAAATGGGATGCAGTGCCTGGGTGAAATAGGATGCAGTGCCTGAGTGAAATGTGATGCAGTGACTGAGGGATAATGGGATGCAGTGACTGAGGGATAATGGGATGCAGTGACTGATGGAAATGGGATGCAGTGACTGTGGGAATTGTGTTGCAGTGACTATCGGAAAAGGTTGCAGTGACTGAGGGAAATGGCATGCAGTGACTCAGTGAAATGTGCTGCAGTGACTAAGTGAAATGTGATGCAGTGACTGAGTGAAATGTGATGCAGTGACTGAGGGAAAGGAGATGCAGTGACTGAGGGAAAGGAGATGCAGTGACTGAGGGAAAGGAGATGTAGTGACTGAGGGAAAGGAGATGCAGTGACTGTGGAAAATGGGTTGCAGTGACTGGATGAAATGGGAGGCAGTGACTGACTGAAATGGGATGCAGTGACTGTGTGAAATGGGATGCAGTGACTGTGTGAAATGTGATGCAGTGACTGAGGGAAAAGGGAGGCAGTGACTGAGTGAAATGGGATGCAGTGACTGAGTGAAATGGGATGCAGTGACTGAGTGAAATGGGATGCAGTGAATGATGGAAATTGGATGCAGTGACAGATTGACATGAGCTGCAGTGACTGATGGAAATGTGATGCAGTGACTGAGGGAAATGGGATGCAGTGACTGAGGGAAATGGGATGCAGTGAGTGTGGGAAATTGAATTCATCGTCTGTGAGGTACGGGAAACAGTGACTGAAAGAAATGTGATGCAGTGACTGTGGTGAAGGAGATGCCGTGATTGAGTAAATGGGATGCAGTGACTGAGTGAAATGTGATGCAGTGACTGAGTGAAATGTGATGCAGTGACTGAGTGAAATGTGATGCAGTGACTGAGGGGAATGGGATGCAGTGACTCGGGAAAAGAGATGCAGTGACTGAGGGAAATGTGATGCAGTGGCTGAGTGAAATGGGATGCAGTGACTGAGGGACTTCGGATGCAGTGACTGAGGGACATGGGATGCAGTGACTGAGGGACATGGGATGCAGTGACAGAGTGACATGAGCTGCAGTGTCTGATGGAAATGTGATGCAGTACCTGATGGAAATGGGACGCAGTGACTGAGTTCATGGGGATGCAGTGCCTGAGCGGACTTGGGGTTCAGTGAGTGAGGGAAATGGGATACAGTGCCTGAGTGAAATGGGATGCAGTGACTGAGGGAAATGGGATGCAGTGACTGAGTGAAATGCGATGCAGAGACTGAGAGAAAGGAGATGCTGTGACTATGGGATATGGGAAGCAGTGAGTGTGGGAAATTGAATGCACTGCCTGTGAGATACAGGAAACAGTGACTAATGGAAATGGGATGCTGTGACTGAGTGAAATGGGATGCTGTGACTGAGTGAAACGGGATGCAGTGACTGAGTGAAATGTGATGCAGTCTCTGAGTGAAATGGGATGCAGTCTCTGAGTGAAATGGGATGCATCACTGAGTGAAATGGGATGCAGTGATTGAGGGAAATGGGAAGCACTGATTGAGTGAAATGCGATGCAGTGACTGAGTGAAATGAGATGCCTTGTTTGATGGAAATATGATGCAGTAACTGACGGAAATGAGATGCAGTGGCTGAGTGAAATGGGATGCCGTGACTGTGGGGAATAGGGTGTGGTGACTGATGGAAATTGATTCACTGTCTCATTTGAATAGGATTCACTGTCTCCGTTAAATGTGATGCAGTGACTGAGGTAAATGAGATGCAGTGACTGAGGGAAATGAGTTGCAGTGACTGTGGGAATTGTGTTGCAGTGACTATCGGAAAAGGTTGCAGTGACTGAGCGAAATGGCATGCAGTGACTCAGTGAAATGTGATGCAGTGACTGAGTGAAATGTGATGCAGTGATTGAGTGAAATGTGATGCAGTGACTGAGGGAAAGGAGATGCAGTGACTGAGGGAAAGGAGATGCAGTGACTGAGGGAAAGGAGATGCAGTGACTGAGGGAAAGGAGATGCAGTGACTGTGGAAAATGGGTTGCAGTGACTGTGGGAAATGGGAAGCAGTCACTGAGTGAAATGGGATGCAGTGACTGAGTGAAATGGGATGCAGTGACTGAGTGACAGGGGATGAAGTGACTGAAGGTTATGGGATGCAGTGACTGAGTGTAATGGGATGCAGTCACTGAGTGAAATGGGATGCAGTCACTGAGGGAAATGTCATGCAGTGACTGAGGGTAATGAGACGCAGTGACTGAGTGAAATGGGATGCAGTGACTGAGTGAAATGGGCCGCAGTGCCCGAGTGAAATGGGCCGCAGTGCCCGAGTGAAATGGGCCGCAGTGCCCGAGTGAAATGGGCCGCAGTGCCCGAGTGAAATGGGCCGCAGTGCCCGAGTGAAATGGGCCGCAGTGCCCGAGTGAAATGGGCCGCAGTGCCCGAGTGAAATGGGCCGCAGTGCCCGAGTGAAATGGGCCGCAGTGCCCGAGTGAAATGGGATGCCGTGCCTGAGGGTAATGGGATGCAGTACCTGAGTGAAATGTGATGCCGTGACTGTGGGGAATAGGGTGTGGTGACTGATGGAAATTGATTCACTGTCTCATTTGAATAGGATTCACTGTCTCCGTTAAATGTGATGCAGTGACTGAGGTAAATGAGATGCAGTGACTGAGGGAAATGAGTTGCAGTGACTGACGGAAATGGGATTCAGTGTCTATGGGAATTGTGTTGCAGTGACTATCGGAAAAGGTTGCAGTGACTGAGGGAAATGGCATGCAGTGACTCAGTGAAATGTGATGCAGTGACTGAGTGAAATGTGATGCAGTGACTGAGTGAAATGTGATGCAGTGACTGAGGGAAAGGAGATGCAGTGACTGAGGGAAAGGAGATGCAGTGACTGAGCGAAAGGAGATGCAGTGACTGAGGGAAAGGAGATGCAGTGACTGAGGGAAAGGAGATGTAGTGACTGAGGGAAAGGAGATGCAGTGACTGTGGAAAATGGGTTGCAGTGACTGTGGGAAATGGGAAGCAGTCACTGAGTGAAATGGGATGCAGTGACTGAGTGAAATGGGATGCAGTGAAGTAGTGACAGGGGATGAAGTGACTGAAGGTTATGGGATGCAGTGACTGAGTGTAATGGGATGCAGTCACTGAGTGAAATGGGATGCAGTCACTGAGGGAAATGTCATGCAGTGACTGAGGGTAATGGGATGCAGTGACTGAGTGAAATGTGATGCAGTGACTGAGTGAAATGTGATGCAGTGACTGAGTGAAATGGGATGAAGTGACTGAGGGAAAGGAGATGCAGTGACTGAGGGAAAGGAGATGCAGTGACTGTGGACAATGAGATGCAGTGACTAAGGGAAAGGAGATGCAGTGATTGTGTGAAATAGGATGCACTGTCTCAGTTCACTGAGGTTCACTGTCTCAGTTAAATGGGATGTAGTGACTGAGTGAAATGCGATGCAGTGACTGAGTGAAATGGGATGCACTGACCGAGTGAAATGAGATGCAGTGACTGAGGGAAATGGGATGCAATCACTGAGTGAATTGCGATGCAGAGACTTAGGGAAAGGAGATGCTGTGACGATGGGAAATGGGATGCAGTGAGTGTGGGAAATTGAATGCAGCGTCTGTGAGATAAGGGAAACAGTGAGTGATGGAAATGGGATGCAGTGACTGTGGTGAAGGAGATGCAGTGATTGAGTGAAATGGGATGCAGTGACTGAGGGAAATGGGATGCAGTGACTGAGGGAAATGGGATGCAGTGCCTGAGTGAAATGAGATGCAGTGACTGAGGGAAATGGGATGCAGTGACTGAGTGAAATGAGATGCAGTGACTGAGGGAAATGGGATGCAGTGAGTGAGGGACATGGGATGCAGTGACTGAGGGACATGGGATGCAGTGACTGAGGGACATGGGATGCAGTGACTGAGGGACATGGGATGCAGTGACTGAGGGACATGGGATGCAGTGACTGAGGGACATGGGAAGCATTGACTGAGGGAAAGGAGATGCTGTGACTATGGGATATGGGAAGCAGTGAGTGTGGGAAATTGAATGCACTGCCTGTGAGATACGGGAAACAGTGACTAATGGAAATGGGATGCAGTGACTGAGTGAGATGAGATGCAGTGACTGTGTGAAATGTGATGCAGTTGCTGAGTGAAACGGGATGCAGTCACTGAGTGATATGTGATGCAGTCTCTGAGTGAAATGGGACGCAGTGATTGAGGGAAATGGGAAGCACTGATTGAGTGAAATGCGATGCAGTGACTGAGTGAAATGAGATGCCTTGTTTGATGTAAATATGATGCAGTAACTGACGGAAATGAGATGCAGTGGCTGAGTGAAATGTGATGCAGTGACTGAGTGAAATGTGATGTAGTGACTGCGTGAAATGGGATGCAGTGACTGTGGTGAAGGAGATGCAGTGACTGAGGGAAAGGAGATGCAGTGACTGAGGGTAAGGAGATGTAGTGACTGTGGAAAATGAGATGCAGTGACTGAGGGAAAGGAGATGCAGTGATTGTGGGAAATAGGATGCACTGTCTCAGTTCACTGAGGTTCACTGTCTCAGTTAAAAGTGATGCAGTGACTGAGTGAAATACGATGCAGTGACTGAGTAAAATACGATGCAGTGACTGAGTAAAATACGATGCAGTGACTGATGGAAATGTGATGTAGTGACTGCGTGAAATGGGATGCAGTGACTGTGGTGAAGGAGATGCAGTGACTGAGGGAAATGGGATGCAGTGTCTGATGGAAATGTGATGCAGTACCTGATGGAAATGGGACGCAGTGACTGAGTTCATGGGGATGCAGTGCCTGAGCGGACTTGGGGTGCAGTGAGTGAGGGAAATGGGATACAGTGCCTGAGTGAAATGGGATGCAGTGACTGAGTGAAATGAGATGCAGTGACTGAGGGAAATGGGATGCAGTGAGTGAGGGATATGGGATGCAGTGACTGAGGGACATGGGAAGCATTGACTGAGTGAAATGCGATGCAGAGACTGAGGGAAAGGAGATGCTGTGACTATGGGATATGGGAAGCAGTGAGTGTGGGAAATGGAATGCACTGCCTGTGAGATACGGGAAACAGTGACTAATGGAAATGGGATGCAGTGACTGTGTGAAATGTGATGCAGTGACTGAGGGAAACGGGATGCAGTGACTGAGTGAAATGTGATGCACTGACTGAGAGAAATGTGATGCAGTGACTGAGAGAAATGGGATGCAGTCTCTGAGTGAAATGGGATGCAGTCTCTGAGTGAAATGGGATGCAGTCTCTGAGTGAAATGGGATGCATCACTGAGTGAAATGGGATGCTGTGATTGAGGGAAATGGGAAGCACTGATTGAGTGAAATGCGATGCAGTGACTGAGTGAAATGAGATGCCTTTTTTGATGGAAATATGATGCAGTAACTGACGGAAATGAGATGCAGTGGCTGAGTGAAATGGGATGCAGTGACTGCGTGAAATGGGATGCAGTGACTGTGTGAAATGGGACGCAGTTACTGAGTGAAATGTGATTCAGTCACTGAGTGAAATGTGATGCAGTGGCTGAGAGAATTGGGATGCAGTGATTGAGTGAAATGTGATGCAGTGACTGATTGACATGGGAAGCAGTGCCCGAGTGAAATGGGCCGCAGTGCCCGAGTGAAATGGGCCGCAGTGCCCGAGTGAAATGGGCCGCAGTGCCCGAGTGAAATGGGCCGCAGTGCCCGAGTGAAATGGGCCGCAGTGCCCGAGTGAAATGGGCCGCAGTGCCCGAGTGAAATGGGATGCCGTGCCTGAGGGTAATCGGATGCAGTACCTGAGTGAAATGTGATGCCGTGACTGTGGGGAATAGGGTGTGGTGACTGATGGAAATTGATTCACTGTCTCATGTGAATAGGATTCACTGTCTCCGTTAAATGTGATGCAGTGACTGAGGGAAATGAGATGCAGTGACTGAGGGAAATGAGTTGCAGTGACTGACGGAAATGGGAGGCAGTGTCTATGGGAATTGTGTTGCAGTGACGATCGGAAAAGGTTGCAGTGACTGAGGGAAATGGCATGCAGTGACTCAGTGAAATGTGATGCAGTGACTGAGTGAAATGTGATGCAGTGACTGAGGGAAAGGAGATGCAGTGACTGAGGGAAAGGAGATGCAGTGACTGAGGGAAAGGAGATGCAGTGACTGAGCGAAAGGAGATGCAGTGACTGAGGGAAAGGAGATGCAGTGACTGAGGGAAAGGAGATGTAGTGACTGTGGAAAATGGGTTGCAGTGACTGTGGGAAATGGGAAGCAGTCACTGAGTGAAATGGGATGCAGTGACTGAGTGAAATGGGATGCAGTGAAGTAGTGACAGGGGATGAAGTGACTGAAGGTTATGGGATGCAGTGACTGAGTGTAATGGGATGCAGTCACTGAGTGAAATGGGATGCAGTCACTGAGGGAAATGTCATGCAGTGACTGAGGGTAATGGGATGCAGTGACTGAGTGAAATGGGATGCAGTGACTGAGTGAAATGTGATGCAGTGACTGAGTGAAATCTGATGCAGTGACTGAGTGAAATGTGATGCAGTGACTGAGTGAAATGGGATGCAGTGACTGAGGGAAAGGAGATGCAGTGACTGAGGGAAAGGAGATGCAGTGACTGTGGAAAATGAGATGCAGTGACTAAGGGAAAGGAGATGCAGTGATTGTGTGAAATAGGATGCACTGTCTCAGTTCACTGAGGTTCACTGAGGTTCACTGTCTCAGTTAAATGCGATGCAGTGACTGAGTGAAATGGGATGCACTGACCGAGTGAAATGAGATGCAGTGACTGAGGGAAATGGGATGCAATCACTGAGTGAATTGCGATGCAGAGACTTAGGGAAAGGAGATGCTGTGACGATGGGAAATGGGATGCAGTGAGTGTGGGAAATTGAATGCAGCGTCTGTGAGATAAGGGAAACAGTGAGTGATGGAAATGGGATGCAGTGACTGTGGTGAAGGAGATGCAGTGATTGAGTGAAATGGGATGCAGTGACTGAGGGAAATACGATGCAGTGACTGAGGGAAATGGGATGCAGTGCCTGAGTGAAATGAGATGCAGTGACTGAGGGAAATGGGATGCAGTGACTGAGTGAAATGAGATGCAGTGACTGAGGGAAATGGGATGCAGTGAGTGAGGGACATGGGATGCAGTGACTGAGGGACATGGGATGCAGTGACTGAGGGACATGGGATGCAGTGACTGAGGGACATGGGAAGCATTGACTGAGTGAAATGCGATGCAGAGACTGAGGGAAAGGAGATGCTGTGACTATGGGATATGGGAAGCAGTGAGTGTGGGAAATTGAATGCACTGCCTGTGAGATACGGGAAACAGTGACTAATGGAAATGGGATGCAGTGACTGAGTGAGATGAGATGCAGTGACTGTGTGAAATGTGATGCAGTTGCTGAGTGAAACGGGATGCAGTCATTGAGTGATATGTGATGCAGTCTCTGAGTGAAATGGGACGCAGTCTCTGAGTGAAATGGGCTGCAGTCGCTGAGTGAAATGGGATGCAGTCTCTGAGTGAAATGGGATGCATCACTGAGTGAAATGGGATGCAGTGATTGAGGGAAATGGGAAGCACTGATTGAGTGAAATGCGATGCAGTGACTGAGTGAAATGAGATGCCTTGTTTGATGCAAATATGATGCAGTAACTGACGGAAATGAGATGCAGTGGCTGAGTGAAATGTGATGCAGTGACTGAGTGAAATGCGATTAAGTGACTGAGTAAAATACGATGCAGTGACTGATGGAAATGTGATGTAGTGACTGCGTGAAATGGGATGCAGTGACTGTGGTGAAGGAGATGCAGTGACTGAGGGAAATGGGATGCAGTGACTGAGGGACATGGGCTGCAGTGTCTGATGGAAATGTGATGCAGTACCTGATGGAAATGGGATGCAGTGCCTGAGCGGACTTGGGGTGCAGTGAGTGAGGGAAATGGGATACAGTGCCTGAGTGAAATGGGATGCAGTGACTGAGGGAAATGGGATGCAGTGACTGAGGGAAATGGGATGCAGTGACTGAGTGAAATGAGATGCAGTGACTGAGGGAAATGGGATGCAGTGAGTGAGGGACATGGGATGCAGTGACTGAGGGACATGGGAAGCATTGACTGAATGAAATGCGATGCAGAGACTGAGGGAAAGGAGATGATGTGACTATGGGATATGGGAAGCAGTGAGTGTGGGAAATGGAATGCACTGCCTGTGAGATACGGGAAACAGTGACTAATGGAAATGGGATGCAGTGACTGAGTGAAATGGGATGCAGTGACTGTGTGAAATGTGATGCAGTGACTGAGGGAAACGGGATGCAGTGACTGAGTGAAATGTGATGCACTGACTGAGAGAAATGTGATGCAGTGACTGAGAGAAATGGGATGCAGTCTCTGAGTGAAATGGGATGCAGTCTCTGAGTGAAATGGGATGCATCACTGAGTGAAATGGGATGCAGTGATTGAGGGAAATGGGAAGCACTGATTGAGTGAAATGCGATGCAGTGACTGATTGACATGGGAAGCAGTGACTGAGTGAAATGGGCCGCAGTGCCCGAGTGAAATGGGCCGCAGTGCCCGAGTGAAATGGGCCGCAGTGCCCGAGTGAAATGGGCCGCAGTGCCCGAGTGAAATGGGCCGCAGTGCCCGAGTGAAATGGGCCGCAGTGACCGAGTGAAATGGGCCGCAGTGCCCGAGTGAAATGGGCCGCAGTGCCCGAGTGAAATGGGCCACAGTGCCCGAGTGAAATGGGATGCCGTGCCTGAGGGTAATGGGATGCAGTACCTGAGTGAAATGTGATGCCGTGACTGTGGGGAATAGGGTGTGGTGACTGATGGAAATTGATTCACTGTCTCATTTGAATAGGATTCACTGTCTCCGTTAAATGAGATGCAGTGACTGAGGTAAATGAGATGCAGTGACTGAGGGAAATGAGTTGCAGTGACTGATGGAAATGGGATGCAGTGACTGTGGGAATTGTGTTGCAGTGACTATCGGAAAAGGTTGCAGTGACTGAGGGAAATGGCATGCAGTGACTGAGTGAAATGTGATGCAGTGACTGAGTGAAATGTGATGCAGTGACTGAGTGAAATGTGATGCAGTGACTGAGTGAAATGTGATGCAGTGACTGAGGGAAAGGAGATGCAGTGACTGAGGGAAAGGAGATGTAGTGACTGAGGGAAAGGAGATGCAGTGACTGTGGAAAATGGGTTGCAGTGACTGTGGGAAATGGGAAGCAGTCCCTGAGTGAAATGGGATGCAGTGACTGAGTGAAATGGGATGCAGTGACTGAGTGACAGGGGATGAAGTGACTGAAGGTTATGGGATGCAGTGACTGAGTGTAATGGGATGCAGTCACTGAGTGAAATGGGATGCAGTCACTGAGGGAAATGTCATGCAGTGACTGAGGGTAATGAGACGCAGTGACTGAGTGAAATGGGATGCAGTGACTGAGTGAAATGGGATGCAGTGACTGAGTGAAATGGGCCGCAGTGCCCGAGTGAAATGGGCCGCAGTGCCCGAGTGAAATGGGATGCCGTGCCTGAGGGTAATGGGATGCAGTGACTGAGTGAAATGGGAATGCAGTGCCTGAGTGAAATGTGATGCAGTGCCTGAGAGAAATGTGATGCAGTGACTGAGAGAAATGGGATGCAGTCTCTGAGTGAAATGGGATGCAGTCTCTGAGTGAAATGGGATGCAGTGCCTGAGTGAAATGTGATGCAGTGCCTGAGTGAAATGGGCTGCAGTGCCTGAGTGAAATGGGCTGCAGTGCCTGAGTGAAATGGGCTGCAGTGCCTGAGTGAAATGGGATGCAGTGACTGGGTGAAATGGGATGCAGTGAATGATGGAAATTGGATGCAGTGACAGAGTGACATGAGCTGCAGTGTCTGATGGAAATGTGATGCAGTGACTGAGGGAAATGGGATGCAGTGACTGAGGGAAATGGGATGCAGTGAGTGTGGGAAATTGAATTCATCGTCCGTGAGATACGGGAAACAGTGACTGAAAGAAATGTGATGCAGTGACTGTGGTGAAGGAGATGCAGTGATTGAGTAAATGGCATGCAGTGACTGAGTGAAATGTGAAGCAGTGACTGAGTGAAATGTGATGCAGTGACTGAGTGAAATGTGAAGCAGTGACTGAGTGAAATGTGATGTAGTGACTGAGTGAAATGTGATGCAGTGACTGAGTGAAATGTGATGTAGTGACTGCGTGAAATGGGATGCAGTGACTGAGTGAAATGAGATGCAGTGACTGAGGGAAATGGGATGCAGTGAGTGAGGGACATGGGATGCAGTGACTGAGGGACATGGGATGCAGTGACTGAGGGACATGGGATGCAGTGACTGAGGGACATGGGAAGCATTGACTGAGTGAAATGCGATGCAGAGACTGAGGGAAAGGAGATGCTGTGACTATGGGATATGGGAAGCAGTGAGTGTGGGAAATTGAATGCACTGCCTGTGAGATACGGGAAACAGTGACTAATGGAAATGGGATGCAGTGACTGAGTGAGATGAGATGCAGTGACTGTGTGAAATGTGATGCAGTTGCTGAGTGAAACGGGATGCAGTCATTGAGTGATATGTGATGCAGTCTCTGAGTGAAATGGGACGCAGTCTCTGAGTGAAATGGGCTGCAGTCGCTGAGTGAAATGGGATGCAGTCTCTGAGTGAAATGGGATGCATCACTGAGTGAAATGGGATGCAGTGATTGAGGGAAATGGGAAGCACTGATTGAGTGAAATGCGATGCAGTGACTGAGTGAAATGAGATGCCTTGTTTGATGCAAATATGATGCAGTAACTGACGGAAATGAGATGCAGTGGCTGAGTGAAATGTGATGCAGTGACTGAGTGAAATGCGATTAAGTGACTGAGTAAAATACGATGCAGTGACTGATGGAAATGTGATGTAGTGACTGCGTGAAATGGGATGCAGTGACTGTGGTGAAGGAGATGCAGTGACTGAGGGAAATGGGATGCAGTGACTGAGGGACATGGGCTGCAGTGTCTGATGGAAATGTGATGCAGTACCTGATGGAAATGGGATGCAGTGCCTGAGCGGACTTGGGGTGCAGTGAGTGAGGGAAATGGGATACAGTGCCTGAGTGAAATGGGATGCAGTGACTGAGGGAAATGGGATGCAGTGACTGAGGGAAATGGGATGCAGTGACTGAGTGAAATGAGATGCAGTGACTGAGGGAAATGGGATGCAGTGAGTGAGGGACATGGGATGCAGTGACTGAGGGACATGGGAAGCATTGACTGAATGAAATGCGATGCAGAGACTGAGGGAAAGGAGATGATGTGACTATGGGATATGGGAAGCAGTGAGTGTGGGAAATGGAATGCACTGCCTGTGAGATACGGGAAACAGTGACTAATGGAAATGGGATGCAGTGACTGAGTGAAATGGGATGCAGTGACTGTGTGAAATGTGATGCAGTGACTGAGGGAAACGGGATGCAGTGACTGAGTGAAATGTGATGCACTGACTGAGAGAAATGTGATGCAGTGACTGAGAGAAATGGGATGCAGTCTCTGAGTGAAATGGGATGCAGTCTCTGAGTGAAATGGGATGCATCACTGAGTGAAATGGGATGCAGTGATTGAGGGAAATGGGAAGCACTGATTGAGTGAAATGCGATGCAGTGACTGATTGACATGGGAAGCAGTGACTGAGTGAAATGGGCCGCAGTGCCCGAGTGAAATGGGCCGCAGTGCCCGAGTGAAATGGGCCGCAGTGCCCGAGTGAAATGGGCCGCAGTGCCCGAGTGAAATGGGCCGCAGTGCCCGAGTGAAATGGGCCGCAGTGACCGAGTGAAATGGGCCGCAGTGCCCGAGTGAAATGGGCCGCAGTGCCCGAGTGAAATGGGCCACAGTGCCCGAGTGAAATGGGATGCCGTGCCTGAGGGTAATGGGATGCAGTACCTGAGTGAAATGTGATGCCGTGACTGTGGGGAATAGGGTGTGGTGACTGATGGAAATTGATTCACTGTCTCATTTGAATAGGATTCACTGTCTCCGTTAAATGAGATGCAGTGACTGAGGTAAATGAGATGCAGTGACTGAGGGAAATGAGTTGCAGTGACTGATGGAAATGGGATGCAGTGACTGTGGGAATTGTGTTGCAGTGACTATCGGAAAAGGTTGCAGTGACTGAGGGAAATGGCATGCAGTGACTGAGTGAAATGTGATGCAGTGACTGAGTGAAATGTGATGCAGTGACTGAGTGAAATGTGATGCAGTGACTGAGTGAAATGTGATGCAGTGACTGAGGGAAAGGAGATGCAGTGACTGAGGGAAAGGAGATGTAGTGACTGAGGGAAAGGAGATGCAGTGACTGTGGAAAATGGGTTGCAGTGACTGTGGGAAATGGGAAGCAGTCCCTGAGTGAAATGGGATGCAGTGACTGAGTGAAATGGGATGCAGTGACTGAGTGACAGGGGATGAAGTGACTGAAGGTTATGGGATGCAGTGACTGAGTGTAATGGGATGCAGTCACTGAGTGAAATGGGATGCAGTCACTGAGGGAAATGTCATGCAGTGACTGAGGGTAATGAGACGCAGTGACTGAGTGAAATGGGATGCAGTGACTGAGTGAAATGGGATGCAGTGACTGAGTGAAATGGGCCGCAGTGCCCGAGTGAAATGGGCCGCAGTGCCCGAGTGAAATGGGATGCCGTGCCTGAGGGTAATGGGATGCAGTGACTGAGTGAAATGGGAATGCAGTGCCTGAGTGAAATGTGATGCAGTGCCTGAGAGAAATGTGATGCAGTGACTGAGAGAAATGGGATGCAGTCTCTGAGTGAAATGGGATGCAGTCTCTGAGTGAAATGGGATGCAGTGCCTGAGTGAAATGTGATGCAGTGCCTGAGTGAAATGGGCTGCAGTGCCTGAGTGAAATGGGCTGCAGTGCCTGAGTGAAATGGGCTGCAGTGCCTGAGTGAAATGGGATGCAGTGACTGGGTGAAATGGGATGCAGTGAATGATGGAAATTGGATGCAGTGACAGAGTGACATGAGCTGCAGTGTCTGATGGAAATGTGATGCAGTGACTGAGGGAAATGGGATGCAGTGACTGAGGGAAATGGGATGCAGTGAGTGTGGGAAATTGAATTCATCGTCCGTGAGATACGGGAAACAGTGACTGAAAGAAATGTGATGCAGTGACTGTGGTGAAGGAGATGCAGTGATTGAGTAAATGGCATGCAGTGACTGAGTGAAATGTGAAGCAGTGACTGAGTGAAATGTGATGCAGTGACTGAGTGAAATGTGAAGCAGTGACTGAGTGAAATGTGATGTAGTGACTGAGTGAAATGTGATGCAGTGACTGAGTGAAATGTGATGTAGTGACTGCGTGAAATGGGATGCAGTGACTGTGGTGAAGGAGATGCAGTGACTGAGGGAAAGGAGATGCAGTGACTGTGGAAAATGGGATGCAGTGACTGAGGGAAATAGGATGCACTGTCTCAGTTCACTGAGATTCACTGTCTCAGTTAAATGTGATGCAGTGACTGAGTGAAATGCGATGCAGTGACTGAGTAAAATACGATGCAGTGACTGAGTGAAATGTGATGTAGTGACTGCGTGAAATGGGATGCAGTGACTGTGGTGAAGGAGATGCAGTGACTGAGGGAAAGGAGATGCAGTGACTGAGTGAAATGGGATGCAGTGACTGAGGGACATGGGATGCAGTGACAGAGTGACATGAGCTGCAGTGTCTGATGGAAATGTGATGCAGTACCTGATGGAAATGGGACGCAGTGACTGAGTTCATGGGGATGCAGTGCCTGAGCGGACTTGGGGTGCAGTGAGTGAGGGAAATGGGATGCACTGACTGTGTTGAAGGAGATGCAGTGAGTGAGGGAAATGGGATGCAGTGACTGAGGGAAATGGGCCGCAGTGACTGAGTGAAATGAGATGCACTGTCTGAGTGAAATGGGCCACAGTGCCCGAGTGAAATGGGCCGCAGTGCCCGAGTGAAATGGGCCGCAGTGACCGAGTGAAATGGGATGCCGTGCCTGAGGGTAATGTGATGCAGTGACTGAGTGTTTCGTGATGCAGTGACTGAGTGAAATGGGATGCCGTGCCTGAGGGTAATGGGATGCAGTACCTGAGTGAAATGTGATGCAGTGACTGAGTGAAATGGGATGCCGTGCCTGAGGGTAATGGGATGCAGTACCTGAGTGAAATGTGATGCCGTGACTGTGGGGAATAGGGTGTGGTGACTGATGGAAATTGATTCACTGTCTCATTTGAATAGGATTCACTGTCTCCGTTAAATGAGATGCAGTGACTGAGGTAAATGAGATGCAGTGACTGAGGGAAATGAGTTGCAGTGACTGATGGAAATGGGATGCAGTGACTGTGGGAATTGTGTTGCAGTGACTATCGGAAAAGGTTGCAGTGACTGAGGGAAATGGCATGCAGTGACTGAGTGAAATGTGATGCAGTGACTGAGTGAAATGTGATGCAGTGACTGAGTGAAATGTGATGCAGTGACTGAGGGAAAGGAGATGCAGTGACTGAGGGAAAGGAGATGCAGTGACTGAGGGAAAGGAGATATAGTGACTGAGGGAAATGGGATGCACTGACCGAGTGAAATGAGATGCAGTGACTGAGCGAAATGGGATGCAATCACTGAGTGAATTGCGATGCAGAGACTTAGGGAAAGGAGATGCTGTGACGATGGGAAATGGGATGCAGTGAGTGTGGGAAATTGAATGCAGCGTCTGTGAGATAAGGGAAACAGTGAGTGATGGAAATGGGATGCACTGACTGTGTTGAAGGAGATGCAGTGATTGAGTGAAATGGGATGCAGTGACTGAGGGAAATGCGATGCAGTGACTGAATGAAATGTGATGTAGTGACTGCGTGAAATGGGATGCAGTGACTGTGGTGAAGGAGATGCAGTGACTGAGGGAAATGGGATGCAGTGACTGAGGGAAATGGGATGCAGTGACGGAGTGACATGAGCTGCAGTGTCTGATGGAAATGTGATGCAGTACCTGATGGAAATGGGACGCAGTGACTGAGTGAAATGGGATGCAGTGCCTGAGCGGACTTGGGGTGCAGTGAGTGAGGGAAATGGGATACAGTGCCTGAGTGAAATGAGATGCAGTGACTGAGGGAAATGGGATGCAGTGAGTGAGGGACATGGGATGCAGTGAGTGAGGGACATGGGATGCAGTGAGTGAGGGACATGGGATGCAGTGAGCGAGTGACATGGGATGCAGTGACTGAGGGACATGGGAAGCATTGACTGAGTGAAATGCGATGCAGAGACTGAGGGAAAGGAGATGCTGTGACTATGGGATATGGGAAGCAGCGAGTGTGGGAAATTGAATGCACTGCCTGTGAGATACGGGAAACAGTGACTAATGGAAATGGGATGCAGTGACTGAGTGAAATGAGATGCAGTCATTGAGGGAAATGGGAAGCACTGATTGACTGAAATGCGATGCAGTGACTGAGTGAAATGAGATGCCTTGTTTGATGGAAATATGATGCAGTAACTGACGGAAATGAGATGCAGTGGCTGAGTGAAATGGGATGCAGTGACTGTGGGAATTGTGTTGCAGTGACTATCGGAAAAGGTTGCAGTGACTGAGGGAAATGGCATGCAGTGACTCAGTGAAATGTGATGCAGTGACTCAGTGAAATGTGATGCAGTGACTGAGTGAAATGTGATGCAGTGACTGAGTGAAATGTGATGCAGTGACTGAGGGAAAGGAGATGCAGTGACTGAGGGAAAGGAGATGCAGTGACTGAGGGAAAGGAGATGTAGTGACTGAGGGAAAGGAGATGCAGTGACTGTGGAAAATGGGTTGCAGTGACTGTGGGAAATGGGAAGCAGTCACTGAGTGTAATGGGATGCAGTCACTGAGTGAAATGGGATGCAGTCACTGAGGGAAATGTCATGCAGTGACTGAGGGTAATGAGACGCAGTGACTGAGTGAAATGGGATGCAGTGACTGAGTGAAATGCGATGCAGTGACTGTGGGAAATGGGTTGCAGTGAATGTGGGAAATGGGTTGCAGTGAATGTGGGAAATGGGTTGCAGTGACTGTGCGAAATGGGTTGCAGTGATTGAGGTTAATGGGATGCAGTGACTGAGTGAAATGGCTGCAGTGCCTGAGTGAAATTGGCTGCAGTGCCCGAGTGAAATGGGCTTCAGTGCCCGAGTGAAATGGGCTTCAGTGCCCGAGTGAAATGGGCCGCAGTGCCCGAGTGAAATGGGCCGCAGTGCCCGAGTGAAATGGGATGCAGTGCGCGAGTGAAATGGGATGCAGTGCCCGAGTGAAAAGGGATGCAGTGCCCGAGTGAAATGGGGTGCCGTGGCTGAGGGTAATGGGATGCAGTGACTGAGAGAAATGTGATGCAGTCTCTGAGTGAAATGGGATGCAGTCTCTGAGTGAAATGGGATGCATCACTGAGTGAAATGGGATGCAGTGATTGAGGGAAATGGGAAGCACTGATTGAGTGAAATGCGATGCAGTGACTGAGTGAAATGAGATGCCTTGTTTTATGGAAATATGATGCAGTAACTGACGGAAATGAGATGCAGTGGCTGAGTGAAATGTGATGCAGTGACTGAGTGAAATGTGATGCAGTGACTGAGTGAAATGTGATGTAGTGACTGCGTGAAATGGGATGCAGTGACTGTGGTGAAGGAGATGCAGTGACTGAGGTAAATGAGATGCAGTGACTGAGGGAAAGGAGATGTAGTGACTGAGGGAAAGGAGATGCAGTGACTGAGGGAAAGGAGATGCAGTGACTCTGGAAAATGAGATGCAGTGACTGAGGGAAAGGAGATGCAGTGACTGAGTAAAATACGATGCAGTGACTGATGGAAATGTGATGTAGTGACTGCGCGAAATGGGATGCAGTGACTGTGGTGAAGGAGATGCAGTGACTGAGGGAAATGGGATGCAGTGACTGAGGGACATGGGATGCAGTGACAGAGTGACATGAGCTGCAGTGTCTGATGAAAATGTGATGCAGTACCTGATGGAAATGGGATGCAGTGACTGAGTTTATGGGGATGCAGTGCCTGAGCGG
The DNA here is from genome assembly GCF_030684315.1 of Stegostoma tigrinum. Lineage (NCBI taxonomy): Eukaryota > Metazoa > Chordata > Chondrichthyes > Orectolobiformes > Stegostomatidae > Stegostoma > Stegostoma tigrinum. The sequence goes on from NW_026728820.1 coordinate 764,366, forward strand.
ACTTGGGGTGCAGTGAGTGAGGGAAATGGGATACAGTGCCTGAGTGAAATGGGATGCAGTGACTGAGGGAAATGGGATGCAGTGACTGAGTGAAATGAGATGCAGTGACTGAGGGAAATGGGATGCAGTGAGTGAGGGACATGGGAAGCAGTGACTGAGGGACATGAGAAGCATTGACTGAGTGAAATGCGATGCAGAGAGTGAGGGAAAGGAGATGCTGTGACTATGGGATATGGGAAGCAGTGAGTGTGGGAAATGGAATGCACTGCCTGTGAGATACGGGAAACAGTGACTAATGGAAATGGGATGCAGTGACTGAGTGAAATGCGATGCAGTGACTGTGTGAAATGTGATGTAGTGACTGAGGGAAACGGGATGCAGTGACTGAGTGAAATGTGATGCAGTGACTGAGTGAAATGTGATGCACTGACTGAGAGAAATGGGATGCAGTGACTGAGTGAAATGGGATGCAGTCTCTGAGTGAAATGGGATGCAGTCTCTGAGTGAAATGTGATGCAGTCTCTGAGTGAAATGTGATGCAGTGGCTGAGTGAAATGGGATGCAGTGATTGAGTGAAATGGGATGCAGTGACTGATTGACATGGGAAGCAGTGACTGAGGGACATGGGATGCAGTGCCCGAGTGAAATGGGCCGCAGTGCCCGAGTGAAATGGGCCGCATTGCCCGAGTGAAATGGGCCACAGTGCCCGAGTGAAATGGGATGCCGTGCCTGAGGGTAATGGGATGCAGTACCTGAGTGAAATGTGATGCCGTGACTGTGGGGAATAGGGTGTGGTGACTGATGGAAATTGATTCACTGTCTCATTTGAATAGGATTCACTGTCTCCGTTAAATGTGATGCAGTGACTGAGGTAAATGAGATGCAGTGACTGAGGGAAATGAGTTGCAGTGACTGTGGGAATTGTGTTGCAGTGACTATCGGAAAAGGTTGCAGTGACTGAGGGAAATGGCATGCAGTGACTCAGTGAAATGTGATGCAGTGACTGAGTGAAATGTGATGCATTGACTGAGGAAAAGGAGATGCAGTGACTGAGGGAAAGGAGATGCAGTGACTGAGGGAAAGGAGATGCAGTGACTGAGGGAAAGGAGATGCAGTGACTGAGGGAAAGGAGATGCAGTGACTGTGGAAAATGGGTTGCAGTGACTGTGGGAAATGGGAAGCAGTCACTGAGTGAAATGGGATGCAGTGACTGAGTGAAATGGGACGCAGTGACTGAGTGACAGGGGATGAAGTGACTGAAGGTTATGGGATGCAGTGACTGAGTGTAATGGGATGCAGTCACTGAGGGAAATGTCATGCAGTGACTGAGGGTAATGAGACGCAGTGACTGAGTGAAATGGGATGCAGTGCCCGAGTGAAATGGGATGCAGTGCCCGAGTGAAATGGGCCGCAGTGCCCGAGTGAAATGGGCCGCAGTGCCCGAGTGAAATGGGATGCCGTGCCCGAGGGTAATGGGCCGCAGTGCCCGAGTGAAATGGGCCGCAGTGCCCGAGTGAAATGGGCCGCAGTGCCCGATTGAAATGGGCCGCAGTGCCCGAGTGAAATGGGATGCCGTGCCCGAGGGTAATGGGCCGCAGTGCCCGAGTGAAATGGGCCGCAGTGCCCGAGTGAAATGGGCCGCAGTGCCCGAGTGAAATGGGCCGCAGTGCCCGAGTGAAATGGGCCGCAGTGCCCGAGTGAAATGGGACGCCGTGCCTGAGGGTAATGGGATGCAGTACCTGAGTGAAATGTGATGCCGTGACTGTGGGGAATAGGGTGTGGTGACTGATGGAAATTGATTCACTGTCTCATTTGAATAGGATTCACTGTCTCCGTTAATTGTGATGCAGTGACTGAGGGAAATGAGATGCAGTGACTGAGGGAAATGAGTTGCAGTGACTGACGGAAATGGGATGCAGTGTCTGTGGGAATTGTGTTGCAGTGACTATCGGAAAAGTTTGCAGTGACTGAGGGAAATGTGATGCAGTGACTGAGTGAAATGTGATGCAGTGACTGAGTGAAATGTGATGCAGTGACTGAGGGAAAGGAGATGCAGTGACTGAGGGAAAGGAGATGCAGTGACTGAGGGAAAGGAGATGCAGTGACTGTGGAAAATGGGTTGCAGTGACTGTGGGGAATGGGAAGCAGTCACTGAGTGTAATGGGATGCAGTCACTGAGTGAAATGGGATGCAGTCACTGAGGGAAATGTCATGCAGTGACTGAGGGTAATGAGACGCAGTGACTGAGTGAAATGGGATGCAGTGACTGAGTGAAATGGGATGCAGTGACTGAGTTAAATGCGATGCAGTGACTGAGGGAAAGGAGATGCAGTGAATGTGGGAAATGGGTTGCAGTGACTGTGCGAAATGGGTTGCAGTGATAGAGGTTAATGGGATGCAGTGACTGAGTGAAATGGGCTTCAGTGCCCGAGTGAAATGGGCTTCAGTGCCCGAGTGAAATGGGCTGCAGTGCCCGAGTGAAATGGGCTGCAGTGCCCAAGTGAAATGGGCCGCAGTGCCCGAGTTTAATGGGATGCAGTGCCCGAGTGAAAAGGGATGCAGTGCCCGAGAGAAATGGGATGCAGTGACTGAGTGAAATGGGAATGCAGTGCCTGAGTGAAATGGGATGCAGTGCCTGAGTGAAATGTGATGCCATGACTATGGGGAATAGGGTGTGGTGACTGATGGAAATTGATTCACCATCTCATTTGAATAGGATTCACTGTCTCCGTTAAATGTGATGCTGTGACGGAGGGAAATGTGATGCTGTGACTGAGGTAAATGTGATTCTGTGACTGAGTGAAATGTGATGCTGTGACTGTGAGAAATGGGATGCAGTGACTGAGGTAAAGGAGATGCAGTGACTGTGGGAAATGGGCTGCAGTGACTGAGAAAAATGGAATGCAGTGCCTGAGTGAAATGAGCTGCAGTGCCTGAGTGAAATGGGCTGCAGTGCCTGAGTGAAATGGGATGCAGTGCCTGAGTGAAATGGGATGCTGTGACTGATTGAAATGGGATGCAGGGCCTGAGTGAAATGGGATGCAGGGCCTGAGGGAAATGGGATGCAGTGACAGAGGGAAATGAGATGCTGTTACTGAGGGTAATGGGATGCTGTGACTGAGACAAATGGGATGCTGTGACTGAGTGAAATGGCCTGCAGTGCCTGAGTGAAATGGGCTGCAGGGCCTGAGTGAAATGGGATGCAGTGACTGAGGGAAATGGGATGCAGTAACAGAGGGAAATGAGATGCAGTGACTGAGGGAAATGGAATGCTGTTACTGAGGGTAATGCGATGCTGTGACTGAGACAAATGGGATGCTGTGACTGAGTGAAATGGGATGCGGTGACTGTGGGAAATGGGTTGCAGTGACTGAGGAAAATGCGATGCAGTGACTTAGGAAATGACGTGCAGTGACTATGGGAAATGGGATGCACTGACTGAGTGAGATGGGGTGCTCAGACTGAGTGAAATGTGATGCAGTGACTGGGTGAAATGTGATGCAGTGACTGAGGGAAAGGAGATGCAGTGACTGACTGAAATGGGAGGTAGTGACTGAGTGAAGTGGGAGGTAGTGACTGAGTGAGGTGGGAGGCAGTGACTGAGTGAAGTGGGAGGCAGTGACTGAGTGAAATGGGATGCAGTGACTGAGTGAAATGGGATGCAGTGACTGAGTGAAATGGGATGCAGTGACTGAGGGAAATGGGATGCAGTGACTGTCTGAAATGGGAGGTAGTGACTGACAGAAATGGGAGGCCGTGACTGACTGAAATGGGAGGCCGTGACTGACTGAAATGGGAGGCCGTGACTGAGTGAAGTGGGAGGCAGTGACTGAGTGAAGTGGGAGGCAGTGACTGAGGGAAATGGGAGGTAGTGACTGACTGCAATGGGAGGAAGTGACTGACTGAAATGTGATGCAGTGCCTGAGTGAAATGGGCCGCAGTGCCTGAGTGAAATGGGCCGCAGTGCCTGAGTGAAATGGGCCGCAGTGCCTGAGTGAAATGGGCCGCAGTGCCTGAGTGAAATGGGCCGCAGTGCCTGAGTGAAATGGGATGCAGTGCCTGAGTGAAATGGGATGCAGTGCCTGAGTGAAAAGGGACGCAGTGCCTGAGGGTAATGGGATGCAGTGACTGAATGAAATGCGATGCAGTGACTGTTGGAAATGGGATGCCGTGACTGAGGGAAATGGGAGGCAGTGACTATGGGAAATGGGATGCACTGACTTAGGGAGATGGGGTGCTCAGACTGAGTGAAATGTGATGCCGTGACTGAGTGAAATGTGATGCAGTGACTGAGGGAAAGGAGATGCAGTGACTGACTGAAATGGGAGGTAGTGACTGACTGAAATGGGAGGTAGTGACTGACTGAAATGGGAGGCAGTGACTGAGTGAAATGGGAGGCAGTGACTGAGTGAAGTGGGATGCAGTGACTATCGGAAAAGGTTGCAGTGACTGAGGGTAATGGGATGCAGTCACTGAGTGAAATGGGATGCAGTCACTGAGTGAAATGGGAAGCAGTCACTGAGGGAAATGAAATGCAGGGACTGAGGGTTATGAGATGCAGTGACTGAATGAAATGCGATGCAGTGACTCTGGGAAATGGGATGCAGTGACTAAGTGAAATGAGATGCAGTGACTGAGGGAAAGGAGATGCAGTGACTGGGGGAAATGGGTTTCAGTGACTGGGGGAAATGGATTGAAGTGACTGAGGGAAAAGGGATGCAGTGCCTGAGTGAAATGGGCTGCAGTGCCTGAGTGAAATGGGCTGCAGTGCCTGAGTGAAATGGGCTGCAGTGCCTGAGTGAAATGGGATGCAGTGACTGATTGAAATGGGATGCAGTGACTGAGGGAAATGGGCTTCAGTGCCTGAGTGAAATGGGCTTCAGTGCCTGAGTGAAATGGGCTGCAGTGCCTGAGTGAAATGGGCTGCAGTGCCTGAGTGAAATGGGATGCAGGGCCTGAGTGAAATGGGATGCAGGGCCTGAGGGAAATGGGATGCAGTGACAGAGGGAAATGAGATGCTGTTACTGAGGGTAATGGGATGCTGTGACTGAGACAAATGGCCTGCAGTGCCTGAGTGAAATGGCCTGCAGTGCCTGAGTGAAATGGGCTGCAGGGCCTGAGTGAAATGGGCTGCAGGGCCTGAGTGAAATGGGCTGCAGGGCCTGAGTGAAATGGGATGCAGTAACAGAGGGAAATGAGATGCAGTGACTGAGGGAAATGGAATGCTGTTACTGAGGGTAATGCGATGCTGTGACTGAGACAAATGGGATGCTGTGACTGAGACAAATGGGATGCTGTGACTGAGTGAAATGGGATGCTGTGACTGAGTGAAATGGGATGCTGTGACTGTGGGAAATGGGTTGCAGTGACTGAGGGAAACGGGAGGCAGTGACTGAGGGAAATGGGACGCAGTGACTGAGGAAAATGCGATGCAGTGACTTAGGAAATGACGTGCAGTGACTATGGGAAATGGGATGCACTGACTGAGTGAGATGGGGTGCTCAGACTGAGTGAAGAGTGATGCAGTGACTGGGTGAAATGTGATGCAGTGACTGAGGGAAAGGAGATGCAGTGACTGACTGAAATGGGAGGTAGTGACTGAGTGAAGTGGGAGGTAGTGACTGAGTGAGGTGGGAGGCAGTGACTGAGTGAGGTGGGAGGCAGTGACTGAGTGAAGTGGGAGGCAGTGACTGAGTGAAGTGGGAGGCAGTGACTGAGTGAAGTGGGATGCAGTGACTGAGGGAAATGGGATGCAGTGACTGTCTGAAATGGGAGGTAGTGACTGACAGAAATGGGAGGCCGTGACTGACTGAAATGGGAGGCCGTGACTGAGTGAAGTGGGAGGCAGTGACTGAGTGAAGTTGGAGGCAGTGACTGAGGGAAATGGGAGGTAGTGACTGACTGCAATGGGAGGAAGTGACTGACTGAAATGTGATGCAGTGCCTGAGTGAAATGGGCCGCAGTGCCTGAGTGAAATGGGCCGCAGTGCCTGAGTGAAATGGGCCGCAGTGCCTGAGTGAAATGGGCCGCAGTGCCTGAGTGAAATGGGATGCAGTGCCTGAGTGAAATGGGATGCAGTGCCTGAGTGAAATGGGATGCAGTGCCTGAGTGAAATGGGATGCAGTGCCTGAGGGTAATGGGATGCAGTGACTGAATGAAATGCGATGCAGTGACTGTTGGAAATGGGATGCCGTGACTGTGGGGAATAGGGTGTGGGGACTAAGGGTAATGCGATGCAGTGACTGAGGAAAGGACATGCAGTGACTATGGGAAATGGGATGCACTGACTGAGTGAGATGGGGTGCCGGGACTGTGGGGAGTAGGGTGTGGTGACTGGAAATTGATTCACTGTCAGGTTGAACAGGATTCACTGTCACCGTTAAATGGGATGCAGTGACTGAGTGAAATGGGATGCAGTGACTGAGTGATAATGGGATGCAGTGACTGAGGGATAATGGGATGCAGTGACTGAGGGATAATGGGATGCAGTGACTGAGGGATAATGGGATGCAGTGACTGATGGAAATGGGATGCACTGACAGAGGGAAATGAGATGCAGTGACAGAGGGAAATGAGATGCAGTGACTGAGGGACAGGTGGTGCCGTGACTGAGGGACAGGAGGTGCCGTGACTGAGGGACACGAGATGCCGTGACTGTGGGAAAGGAGATGCAGTGACTGTGGGAAAGGAGATGCAGTGACTGTGGGAAATGGGTTGCAGAGACTGTGAGAAACGTTTGCAGCGACTGTGGGAAAAGTGTTGCAGTGACTGAGTGAAATGGGATGCAGTGACTGAGTGAAATGGGATGCAGTGACTGAGTGAAATAGGATGCAGTGCCTGAGTGAAATGGGATGCAGTGCCTGAGTGAAATGGGATGCAGTGCCTGAGTGAATTGGGATGCAGTGCCTGAGTGAAATGGGATGCAGTGACTGAGTGAAATGAGATGCAGTGACTGAGCGTAATGGGACGCAGTGACTGAGGGTAATGGGACGCAGTGACTGAGGGTAATGGGACGCAGTGACTGAGGGAAATGAGATGCAGTGACTGAGGGAAAGGAGATGCAGTGACTGTGGGAAATTAGATGCAGTGCCTGAGTCAAATGGGATGCTGTGACTGAGTGAAATCGGATGCAGTGACTGTGGGAAATGGGTTGCAGTGACTGTACGAAAAGGTTGCAGTGACTGAGGGATTTGGGATGCAGTGACTGAGGGAAATGGAATGCTGTGACTGAGGAAAGGACATGCAGTGACTATGGGAAATGGGTTGCACTGACTTAGTGAGATGGGGTGCTCAGACTGAGTGAAATGTGATGCAGTGACTGAGTGAAATGTGATGCAGAGACTGAGGGAAAGGAGATGCAGTGACTGTGGGAAATGGAATGCTGTTACTGAGGGTAATGGGATGCTGTGACTGAGTGTATTGGGATGCTGTGACTGAGAGAAATGGGATGCTGCGACTGTGCGAAACGTTTGCTGTGACTGTGGGAAAAGGGAGGCAGTGACTGAGGGAAATGGGACGCAGTCACTGAGTGAATTAGGATGCAGTGACTGAGTGAAATACAGTGACTGAGTGAAATGGGATGCAGTGACTGAGGGTAATGTGATGCAGTGACTGAGGGACAGGAGGTGCCGTTACTGAGGGAAAGGAGATACAGTGACTGTGGAAATGAGATGCAGTGACTGAGGGAAAGGAGATGCAGTGACTGTGGGAAATGGAATGCTGTGACTGAGGGTAATGGGATGCACTGTCTCAGTTCAATGAGATTCACTGTCTCAGTTCAATGGGATGCAGTGACTGTGTGAAATGGGCTGCAGTGACTGATTGAAATGGGATGCAGTGACTGAGTGATAATGGGATGCAGTGACTGAGTGATAATGGGATGCAGTGACTGAGGGATAATGGGATGCAGTGACTGAGGGATAATGGGATGCAGTGACTGATGGAAATGGGATGCAGTGACTGAACGAAATGAGATGCAGTGACTGAGGGAAATGAGATGCAGTGACAGAGAGAAATGAGATGCAGTGACTGAGGGACAGGTGGTGCCGTGACTGAGGGACAGGAGGTGCCGTGACTGTGGGAAAGGAGATGCAGTGACTGTGGGAAAGGAGATGCAGTGACTGTGGGAAATGGGTTGCAGTGACTGTGAGAAACGTTTGCAGTGACTGTGGGAAATGGGAGGCAGTGACTGAGTGAAATGGGAGGCAGTGACTGAGGGAAATGGGTTGCAGTGACTGAGGGAAATGGGATGCAGTGACTGTGGGAAATGGGTTGCAGTGACTGTACGAAAAGGTTGCAGTGACTGAGGGATTTGGGATGCAGTAACTGAGGGAAATGGAATGCTGTGACTGAGGAAAGGACATGCAGTGACTATGGGAAATGGGTTGCACTGACTGAGTGAGATGGGGTACTCAGACTGAGTGAAATGTGATGCAGTGACTGAGTGAAATGTGATGCAGTGACTGAGTGAAATGTGATGCAGAGACTGAGGGAAAGGAGATGCAGTGACTGTGGGAAATGGAATGCTGTTACTGAGGGTAATGGGATGCTGTGACTGAGTGTATTGGGATGCTGTGACTGAGAGAAATGGGATGCTGTGACTGTGCGAAACGTTTGCTGTGACTGTGGGAAAAGGGAGGCAGTGACTGAGTGAAATGGGACGCAGTGTCTGAGTGAAATGGGATGCAGTGACTGAGTGAAATGGGTTGCAGTGACTGAGTGAAATGGGATGCAGTGACTGATGGAAATTGAATGCAGTGTCTGATGCAAATGGGATGCAGTGACTGAGTGAAATGAGCTGCAGTGACTGTGTGAAGTGGGATGCAGTGACTGTGGGGAATGGGATGCAGTGATTGAGTGAAGTGAGATGCAGTGACTGATGGAGATTGAATGCAGTGTCTGATGCAAATGGGATGCAGTGACTGAGGGAAATGGGATGCACTGACTGAGGGAAATGGGATGCACTGACTGAGGGAAATGGGATGCACTGACTGGGGGAAATGGGATGCACTGACTGGGGGAAATGGGATGCAGTTACTGAGGGAAATGGGATGCAGTTACTGAGGGAAATAGGATGCAGTGACTTTTGGAAATGGGATGCAGTGAGTGATGGAAATGGGAGGCAGTGATTGAATGAAATGGGTGCAAGTGACCGTGGAGATGGGATGTAGTGACTTGGGGAAAGGAGATGCAGTGACTGTGGAAACGGGATGCTGTGACTGAGGGAAACGGGTTGCAGTGGCGAAGTGAAATGGGACGCCGTGTCTCTGTGAAATGTGATGCGGAGACTGTGGTGAAATGGATGCAGTGACTGAATGAAATGGGAAGCTGTGAATGAGTAAAATGTCAAGCTGTGAATGAGTGAAAAAGGCTGCAGTGACTGAGTGAAATGGGGTGCAGTGACTCTGTGAAATGGGATGCAGTGACTGAGGGAAAGGAGATGCAGTGACTGAGGGGAATGGGATGCAGTGATTGAGTGAAATGGGATGCAGCGACTGAGTGAAGTGGGATGCAGCGACTGAGTGAAGTGGGATGCAGCGACTGAGTGAAGTGGGATGCCGTGACTGAGTGAACTGGGATGCAGTGACTGAGTAACCTGGGATGCAGTGACTGAGTGAACTGGGATGCGGTGACTGAGTGATAGGGGATGCAGTGACTGAGTGAACTGGGATGCAGTGACTGAGTAACCTGGGATGCAGTGACTGAGTGAAATGGGATGCAGTGACTGTTAAATGGGCTGCAAGGACTGTAGGAAATGGGATGCAGTGACTGAGGGGAATGGGATGCAGGAACTGAGGGGAATGGGATGCAGCGACTGAGTGAACTGGGATGCAGTGACTGAACGAAATGAGATGCAGTGACTGAGGGTAATGGGATGCAGTGACTGAGTGAACTGGGATGCAGTAACTGAGGGAAATGGGAAGCAGTGACTGAAGTAAAAGGGATGCAGTGACTGAGTGAAATTCGATGCAGTGACTCCGTGAAATGGGATGCAGTGAGTGAGGGAAATGCGATGCAGTGACAGATTAGAATGCGATGCATTGTCTGTTAAATGGGCTGCTGGGACTGTGGGAAATGGGATGCACTGACTGAGGGGAATGGGATGCAGTGACTGTGTGAATTGGGATGCAGTGACTGAGTGAATTGGGATGCAGTGACTGAGTGAACGGGGATGCAGTGACTGAGTGAGCTGGGATGCAGTGACTGAGTGAGCTGGGATGCAGTGACTGTTAAATGGGCTGCAAGGACTGTGGGAAATGGGATGCAGTGACTGAGGGGAATGGGATGCAGGAACTGAGGGGAATGGGATGCAGCGACTGAGTGAACTGGGATGCAGTGACTGAGTGAACGGGGATGCAGTGACTGTTAAATTGGCTGCAGGGACTGTGGGAAATGGGATGCACTGGCTGAGGGGAATGGGAAGCAGTGACTGAGGGTAATGGGATGCAGTGACTGAGGGTAATGGGATGCAGTGACTGAGTGAACTGGAATGCAGTGACTGATTGAACTGGGATGCAGTGACTGACGGGAATGGGATGCAGTGACTGAGGGAAATGGGATGCAGTGACTGAGGGTAATGGGATGCAGTGACTGAGGGTAATGGGATGCAGTGACTGAGCGGAATGGGATGCAGAGACTGAGTGAACTGGGATGCAGTGACTGACGGGAATGGGATGCAGTGACTGACGGGAATGGGATGCAGTGACTGACGGGAATGGGATGCAGTGACTGAGGGAAATGGGATGCAGTGACTGAGGGAAATGGGATGCAGTGACTGAGGGAAATGGGATGCAGTGACTGAGGGTAATGGGATGCAGTGACTGAGGGTAATGGGATGCAGTGACTGAGGGTAATGGGATGCAGTGACTGAGGGTAATGGGATGCAGTGACTGAGGGGAATGGGATGCAGTGACTGAGGGGAATGGGATGCAGTGACTGATTGAACTGGGACGCAGTGACTAAATGAAATGGGATGCAGTCCCTGTCGGAAATGGCATGCTGTGACTGAGGTTAATGGGATGCAGTGACTGAGGGGAATGTGATGCAGTGACTGAGGGAAATGGGATGCAGTGTCTGAGTGAAATGGGATGCAGTGACTGATGGAAATGGGATGCAGTGACTGAGTGAAATGGGATGCAGTGACTGAGTGAAATGGGATCTAGTGACTGAGGGAAATGGGATGCAGTTACTGAGGGAAATGGGATGCAGTGACTGAGTGAAATGGGATGCACTGACTGAGGGAAATGGGATGCACTGACTGAGGGAAATAGGATGCAGTGAGTGATGGCAATGGGAGGCAGTGATTGAATGAAATGGGTGCAAGTGACCGTGGAGGTGGGAAACGGGATGCTGTGACTGAGGGTAATGGGTTGCAGTGGCGAAGTGAAATGGGACGCCGTGTCTCTGTGAAATGTGATGCGGAGACTGTGGGGAAATGGATGCAGTGACTGAATGAAATGGGATGCAGTGACTGAGTGAAATGTGATGCGTTGACTGATGGAAAGGAGATGCCGTCACTGTGGGAAATGGCATGCAGTGACTGAGTGAAATGGGAAGCTGTGAATGAGTGAAATGGGAAGCTGTGAATGAGTGAAATGGGCTGCAGTGACTGATGGAAAGGAGATGCAGTGACTGATGGAAATGGGATGCCATGACTGATGGAAATGGGATGCCGTGACTGATGGAAATGGGATGCAGTGACTGAGTGAAATGGGATGCAGTGACTGAGTGAAATGGGATGCAGTGACTGATGGAAAGGAGATGCAGTGACTGATGGAAAGGAGATGCAGTGACTGATGGAAAGGAGATGCAGTGACTGAGTGAAATGTGATGCAGTGACCGCGTGAAATGTGATGCAGTGACCGCGTGAAATGTGATGCAGTGACCGCGTGAAATGTGATGCAGTGACTGCGTGAAATGTGATGCAGTGACTGCGTGAAATGGGATGCAGTGACTGCGTGAAATGGGATGCAGTGACTGCGTGAAATGGGATGCAGTGACTGAGGGAAATGGGATGCAGTGACTGAGTGAAATAGGATTGCCCGACTGAGTGAAATAGGATTGCCCGACTGAGTGAAATAGGATTGCCCGACTGAGTGAAATAGGATGCCCTGACTGAGTGAAATAGGATGCCCTGACTGGGTGAAATGCGATGCAGTGACTGACGGAAATTGAATGCACTGACGGATGGAAATTGCATGCAGTGAGAGAGTGAAATTGGCTGCACTGACTGTGGGAAATGGGTTGTAGTGACTGAGTGAATTGGGATGCAGTGACTGTGTGAAATGGGACACCGTGACTGAGTGAAATGGGAGGCAGTAACAGAGTGGAATGCATTGCAGTGACTGATGGAAATTGAATGCAGTGACTGATGGAAATTGAATGCAGTGACTGCATGAAATGGGATGCAGTGACTGCATGAAATGGGATGCAGTGACTGCATGAAATGGGATGCAGTGACTGCGTGAAATGGGATGCAGTGACTGACGGAAATTGAATGCACTGACGGATGGAAATTGAATGCAGTGAGAGAGTGAAATTGGCTGCAATGACTGTGGGAAATGGGTTGTAGTGACTGAGTGAATTGGGATGCAGTGACTGAGTGAAATGGGATGCAGTAACAGAGTGGCATGCATTGCAGTGACTGATGGAAATTGAATGCAGTGACGGAGTGAAATGGGATGCAGTGACTGATTGAAATGGGATGCAGTGACTGAGGGAAATGGGCTGCAGTGCCTGAGTGAAATGGGCTGCAGAGCCTGAGTGAAATGGGATGCAGTGACTGATTGAAATGGGATGCAGTGCCTGAGGGAAATGGGATGCAGTGACTGAGGGAAATGGGATGCAGTGCCTGAGTGAAATGGGATGCAGTGCCTGAGTGAAATGGGCTTCAGTGCCTGAGTGAAATGGGCTGCAGTGCATGAGTGAAATGGGCTTCAGTGCCTGAGTGAAATGGGCTGCAGTGCCTGAGTGAAATGGGCTGCAGTGACTGAGGGATAATGGGATGCAGTGACTGATGGAAATGGGATGCAGTGACTGAACGAAATGAGATGCAGTGACTGAGAGAAATGAGATGTAGTGACTGTGGGAAAGGAGATGCAGTGACTGTGGGAAATGGGTTGCAGTGACTGTGAGAAAGGTTTGCAGTGACTGTTGGAAAAGGGAGGCAGTGACTGAGTGAAATCGGATGCAGTGACTGTGGGAAATGGGTTGCAGTGACTGTACGAAAAGGTTGCAGTGACTGAGGGATTTGGGATGCAGTGACTGAGGGAAATGGAATGCTGTGACTGAGGAAAGGACATGCAGTGACTATGGGAAATGGGTTGCACTGACTTAGTGAGATGGGGTGCTCAGACTGAGTGAAATGTGATGCAGTGACTGAGTGAAATGTGATGCAGAGACTGAGGGAAAGGAGATGCAGTGACTGTGGGAAATGGAATGCTGTTACTGAGGGTAATGGGATGCTGTGACTGAGTGTATTGGGATGCTGTGACTGAGAGAAATGGGATGCTGCGACTGTGCGAAACGTTTGCTGTGACTGTGGGAAAAGGGAGGCAGTGACTGAGGGAAATGGGACGCAGTCACTGAGTGAATTAGGATGCAGTGACTGAGTGAAATACAGTGACTGAGTGAAATGGGATGCAGTGACTGAGGGTAATGTGATGCAGTGACTGAGGGACAGGAGGTGCCGTTACTGAGGGAAAGGAGATACAGTGACTGTGGAAATGAGATGCAGTGACTGAGGGAAAGGAGATGCAGTGACTGTGGGAAATGGAATGCTGTGACTGAGGGTAATGGGATGCACTGTCTCAGTTCAATGAGATTCACTGTCTCAGTTCAATGGGATGCAGTGACTGTGTGAAATGGGCTGCAGTGACTGATTGAAATGGGATGCAGTGACTGAGTGATAATGGGATGCAGTGACTGAGTGATAATGGGATGCAGTGACTGAGGGATAATGGGATGCAGTGACTGAGGGATAATGGGATGCAGTGACTGAGGGATAATGGGATGCAGTGACTGATGGAAATGGGATGCAGTGACTGAACGAAATGAGATGCAGTGACTGAGGGAAATGAGATGCAGTGACAGAGAGAAATGAGATGCAGTGACTGAGGGACAGGTGGTGCCGTGACTGAGGGACAGGAGGTGCCGTGACTGTGGGAAAGGAGATGCAGTGACTGTGGGAAAGGAGATGCAGTGACTGTGGGAAATGGGTTGCAGTGACTGTGAGAAACGTTTGCAGTGACTGTGGGAAATGGGAGGCAGTGACTGAGTGAAATGGGAGGCAGTGACTGAGGGAAATGGGTTGCAGTGACTGAGGGAAATGGGATGCAGTGACTGTGGGAAATGGGTTGCAGTGACTGTACGAAAAGGTTGCAGTGACTGAGGGATTTGGGATGCAGTAACTGAGGGAAATGGAATGCTGTGACTGAGGAAAGGACATGCAGTGACTATGGGAAATGGGTTGCACTGACTGAGTGAGATGGGGTACTCAGACTGAGTGAAATGTGATGCAGTGACTGAGTGAAATGTGATGCAGTGACTGAGTGAAATGTGATGCAGAGACTGAGGGAAAGGAGATGCAGTGACTGTGGGAAATGGAATGCTGTTACTGAGGGTAATGGGATGCTGTGACTGAGTGTATTGGGATGCTGTGACTGAGAGAAATGGGATGCTGTGACTGTGCGAAACGTTTGCTGTGACTGTGGGAAAAGGGAGGCAGTGACTGAGTGAAATGGGACGCAGTGTCTGAGTGAAATGGGATGCAGTGACTGAGTGAAATGGGTTGCAGTGACTGAGTGAAATGGGATGCAGTGACTGATGGAAATTGAATGCAGTGTCTGATGCAAATGGGATGCAGTGACTGAGTGAAATGAGCTGCAGTGACTGTGTGAAGTGGGATGCAGTGACTGTGGGGAATGGGATGCAGTGATTGAGTGAAGTGAGATGCAGTGACTGATGGAGATTGAATGCAGTGTCTGATGCAAATGGGATGCAGTGACTGAGGGAAATGGGATGCACTGACTGAGGGAAATGGGATGCACTGACTGAGGGAAATGGGATGCACTGACTGGGGGAAATGGGATGCACTGACTGGAGGAAATGGGATGCAGTTACTGAGGGAAATGGGATGCAGTTACTGAGGGAAATAGGATGCAGTGACTTTTGGAAATGGGATGCAGTGAGTGATGGAAATGGGAGGCAGTGATTGAATGAAATGGGTGCAAGTGACCGTGGAGATGGGATGTAGTGACTTGGGGAAAGGAGATGCAGTGACTGTGGAAACGGGATGCTGTGACTGAGGGAAACGGGTTGCAGTGGCGAAGTGAAATGGGACGCCGTGTCTCTGTGAAATGTGATGCGGAGACTGTGGTGAAATGGATGCAGTGACTGAATGAAATGGGAAGCTGTGAATGAGTAAAATGTCAAGCTGTGAATGAGTGAAAAAGGCTGCAGTGACTGAGTGAAATGGGGTGCAGTGACTCTGTGAAATGGGATGCAGTGACTGAGGGAAAGGAGATGCAGTGACTGAGGGGAATGGGATGCAGTGATTGAGTGAAATGGGATGCAGCGACTGAGTGAAGTGGGATGCAGCGACTGAGTGAAGTGGGATGCAGCGACTGAGTGAAGTGGGATGCCGTGACTGAGTGAACTGGGATGCAGTGACTGAGTAACCTGGGATGCAGTGACTGAGTGAACTGGGATGCGGTGACTGAGTGATAGGGGATGCAGTGACTGAGTGAACTGGGATGCAGTGACTGAGTAACCTGGGATGCAGTGACTGAGTGAAATGGGATGCAGTGACTGTTAAATGGGCTGCAAGGACTGTAGGAAATGGGATGCAGTGACTGAGGGGAATGGGATGCAGGAACTGAGGGGAATGGGATGCAGCGACTGAGTGAACTGGGATGCAGTGACTGAACGAAATGAGATGCAGTGACTGAGGGTAATGGGATGCAGTGACTGAGTGAACTGGGATGCAGTAACTGAGGGAAATGGGAAGCAGTGACTGAAGTAAAAGGGATGCAGTGACTGAGTGAAATTCGATGCAGTGACTCCGTGAAATGGGATGCAGTGAGTGAGGGAAATGCGATGCAGTGACAGATTAGAATGCGATGCATTGTCTGTTAAATGGGCTGCTGGGACTGTGGGAAATGGGATGCACTGACTGAGGGGAATGGGATGCAGTGACTGTGTGAATTGGGATGCAGTGACTGAGTGAATTGGGATGCAGTGACTGAGTGAACGGGGATGCAGTGACTGAGTGAGCTGGGATGCAGTGACTGTTAAATGGGCTGCAAGGACTGTGGGAAATGGGATGCAGTGACTGAGGGGAATGGGATGCAGGAACTGAGGGGAATGGGATGCAGCGACTGAGTGAACTGGGATGCAGTGACTGAGTGAACGGGGATGCAGTGACTGTTAAATTGGCTGCAGGGACTGTGGGAAATGGGATGCACTGGCTGAGGGGAATGGGAAGCAGTGACTGAGGGTAATGGGATGCAGTGACTGAGGGTAATGGGATGCAGTGACTGAGTGAACTGGAATGCAGTGACTGATTGAACTGGGATGCAGTGACTGACGGGAATGGGATGCAGTGACTGAGGGAAATGGGATGCAGTGACTGAGGGTAATGGGATGCAGTGACTGAGGGTAATGGGATGCAGTGACTGAGCGGAATGGGATGCAGAGACTGAGTGAACTGGGATGCAGTGACTGACGGGAATGGGATGCAGTGACTGACGGGAATGGGATGCAGTGACTGACGGGAATGGGATGCAGTGACTGAGGGAAATGGGATGCAGTGACTGAGGGAAATGGGATGCAGTGACTGAGGGAAATGGGATGCAGTGACTGAGGGTAATGGGATGCAGTGACTGAGGGTAATGGGATGCAGTGACTGAGGGTAATGGGATGCAGTGACTGAGGGTAATGGGATGCAGTGACTGAGGGGAATGGGATGCAGTGACTGATTGAACTGGGACGCAGTGACTAAATGAAATGGGATGCAGTCCCTGTCGGAAATGGCATGCTGTGACTGAGGTTAATGGGATGCAGTGACTGAGGGGAATGTGATGCAGTGACTGAGGGAAATGGGATGCAGTGTCTGAGTGAAATGGGATGCAGTGACTGATGGAAATGGGATGCAGTGACTGAGTGAAATGGGATGCAGTGACTGAGTGAAATGGGATCTAGTGACTGAGGGAAATGGGATGCAGTTACTGAGGGAAATGGGATGCAGTGACTGAGTGAAATGGGATGCACTGACTGAGGGAAATGGGATGCACTGACTGAGGGAAATAGGATGCAGTGAGTGATGGCAATGGGAGGCAGTGATTGAATGAAATGGGTGCAAGTGACCGTGGAGGTGGGAAACGGGATGCTGTGACTGAGGGTAATGGGTTGCAGTGGCGAAGTGAAATGGGACGCCGTGTCTCTGTGAAATGTGATGCGGAGACTGTGGGGAAATGGATGCAGTGACTGAATGAAATGGGATGCAGTGACTGAGTGAAATGTGATGCGTTGACTGATGGAAAGGAGATGCCGTCACTGTGGGAAATGGCATGCAGTGACTGAGTGAAATGGGAAGCTGTGAATGAGTGAAATGGGAAGCTGTGAATGAGTGAAATGGGCTGCAGTGACTGATGGAAAGGAGATGCAGTGACTGATGGAAATGGGATGCCATGACTGATGGAAATGGGATGCCGTGACTGATGGAAATGGGATGCAGTGACTGAGTGAAATGGGATGCAGTGACTGAGTGAAATGGGATGCAGTGACTGATGGAAAGGAGATGCAGTGACTGATGGAAAGGAGATGCAGTGACTGATGGAAAGGAGATGCAGTGACTGAGTGAAATGTGATGCAGTGACCGCGTGAAATGTGATGCAGTGACCGCGTGAAATGTGATGCCGTGACTGCGTGAAATGTGATGCCGTGACTGCGTGAAATGTGATGCAGTGACTGCGTGAAATGTGATGCAGTGACTGCGTGAAATGTGATGCAGTGACTGCGTGAAATGGGATGCAGTGACTGCGTGAAATGGGATGCAGTGACTGTGTGAAATGGGATGCAGTGACTGAGGGAAATGGGATGCAGTGACTGAGTGAAATAGGATTGCCCGACTGAGTGAAATAGGATTGCCCGACTGAGTGAAATAGGATTGCCCGACTGAGTGAAATAGGATGCCCTGACTGGGTGAAATGCGATGCAGTGACTGACGGAAATTGAATGCACTGACGGATGGAAATTGCATGCAGTGAGAGAGTGAAATTGGCTGCACTGACTGTGGGAAATGGGTTGTAGTGACTGAGTGAATTGGGATGCAGTGACTGTGTGAAATGGGACACCGTGACTGAGTGAAATGGGAGGCAGTAACAGAGTGGAATGCATTGCAGTGACTGATGGAAATTGAATGCAGTGACTGATGGAAATTGAATGCAGTGACTGCATGAAATGGGATGCAGTGACTGCATGAAATGGGATGCAGTGACTGCATGAAATGGGATGCAGTGACTGCGTGAAATGGGATGCAGTGACTGACGGAAATTGAATGCACTGACGGATGGAAATTGAATGCAGTGAGAGAGTGAAATTGGCTGCAATGACTGTGGGAAATGGGTTGTAGTGACTGAGTGAATTGGGATGCAGTGACTGAGTGAAATGGGATGCAGTAACAGAGTGGCATGCATTGCAGTGACTGATGGAAATTGAATGCAGTGACGGAGTGAAATGGGATGCAGTGACTGATTGAAATGGGATGCAGTGACTGAGGGAAATGGGCTGCAGTGCCTGAGTGAAATGGGCTGCAGAGCCTGAGTGAAATGGGATGCAGTGACTGATTGAAATGGGATGCAGTGCCTGAGGGAAATGGGATGCAGTGACTGAGGGAAATGGGATGCAGTGCCTGAGTGAAATGGGATGCAGTGCCTGAGTGAAATGGGCTTCAGTGCCTGAGTGAAATGGGCTGCAGTGCATGAGTGAAATGGGCTTCAGTGCCTGAGTGAAATGGGCTGCAGTGCCTGAGTGAAATGGGCTGCAGTGCCTGAGTGAAATGGGCTGCAGTGACTGAGGGATAATGGGATGCAGTGACTGATGGAAATGGGATGCAGTGACTGAACGAAATGAGATGCAGTGACTGAGAGAAATGAGATGTAGTGACTGTGGGAAAGGAGATGCAGTGACTGTGGGAAATGGGTTGCAGTGACTGTGAGAAAGGTTTGCAGTGACTGTTGGAAAAGGGAGGCAGTGACTGAGTGAAAAGGGATGCAGTGACTGAGTGAAAAGGGATGCAGTGACTGAGTGAAATGGGATGCAGTGACTGAGGGTAATGGGATGCACTGTCTCAGTTCAATGAGATTCACTGTCTCAGTTAAATGAGATGCACTGACGGTCTGAGATGGGGTGCTCAGACTGAGTGAAATGTGATGCAGTGACGGAGTGAAATGTGATGCAGCGACTGAGGGAAGGGAGATGCAGTGACTGACTGAAATGGGAGGCAGTGACTGAGTGAAGTGGGAGGCAGTGACTGAGTGACGTGGGAGGCAGTGACTGAGTGACGTGGGATGCAGTGACGGAGGGTAATGGGATGCAGTGACTGAGTGAAATGGAATGCAGTGACTGACTGCAATGGGAGGAAGTGACTGACTGAAATGTGATGCAGTGACTGAGTGAAATGGGCTGCAGTGCCTGAGTGAAATGGGCTGCAGTGCCTGAGTGAAATGGGCCGCAGTGCCTGAGTGAAATGGGCCGCAGTGCCTGAGTGAAATGGGCCGCAGTGCCTGAGTGAAATGGGATGCAGTGCCTGAGTGAAATGGGATGCAGTGCCTGAGTGAAATGGGATGCAGTGCCTGAGGGTAATGGGATGCAGTGACTGAATGAAATGCGATGCAGTGACTGTTGGAAATGGGATGCCGTGACTGTGGGGATTAGGGTGTGGGGACTGAGGGTAATGCGATGCAGTGACTAAGGAAAGGACATGCAGTGACTATGGGAAATGGGATGCACTGACTGAGTGAGATGGGGTGCCGGGACTGTGGGGAGTAGGGTGTGGTGACTGATGGAAATTGATTCACTGTCTCAGTTGAACAGGATTCACTGTCACCGTTAAATGGGATGCAGTGACTGAGTGAAATGGGATGCAGTGACTGAGTGAAATGGGATGCAGTGACTGAGTGATAATGGGATGCAGGGCCTGAGCGAAATGGGATGCAGTGACTGAGGGATAATGGGATGCAGTGACTGATGGAAATGGGATGCAGTGACAGAGGGAAATGAGATGCAGTGACTGAGGGACAGGTGGTGCCGTGACTGAGGGACAGGAGGTGCCGTGACTGTGGGAAAGGAGATGCAGTGACTGTGGGAAAGGAGATGCAGTGACTGTGGGAAATGGGTTGCAGTGACTGTGAGAAACGTTTGCAGTGACTGTGGGAAAAGGGTGGCAGTGACTGAGTGAAATGGGATGCAGTGACTGAGTGAAATTCCCCCCACCCTCCTCCTCCTCCACCCCCCCCACCCTCCTCCTCCACTCCCCCCACCCTCCTCCTCCTCCTCCACTCCTCCCACCCTCCTCCTCCCCCTCCACTCCCCCCACCCTCCTCCTCCTTCTCCACTCCCCACATCCTCCTCCTCCTCCACCCCACCCTCCTCCTCCTCCTCCACCACCCCACCCTCCTCCTCCTCCTCCTCCTCCACTCCCCCCACCCTCCTCCTCCTCCACTCCCCCCACCCTCCTCCTCCTCCACTCCCCCCACCCTCCTCCTCCTCCTCTCCCCCCACCCTCCTCCTCCTCCTCCCCCCCCACCCTCCTCCTCCTCCTCCCCCCCACCCTCCTCCTCCTCCTCCTCCCCCCCCACCCTCCTCCTCCTCCTCCCCCCCCACCCTCCTCCTCCTCCTCCTCCTCCCCCCCCACCCTCCTCCTCCTCCTCCCCCCCCACCCTCCTCCTCCTCCTCCCCCCCCACCCTCCTCCTCCTCCTCCCCCCCCACCCTCCTCCTCCTCCCCCCCCACCCTCCTCCTCCTCCTCCTCCCCACCCTCCTCCTCCTCCTCCTCCCCCCCCACCCTCCTCCTCCTCCTCCCCCCCCACCCTCCTCCTCCTCCTCCCCCCCCACCCTCCTCCTCCTCCTCCCCCCAACCCTCCTCCTCCTCCCCCCCACCCTCCTCCTCCTCCCCCCCCACCCTCCTCCTCCTCCTCCCCCCCCACCCTCCTCCTCCTCCCCCCCCACCCTCCTCCTCCTCCCCCCCCACCCTCCTCCTCCTCCTCCCCCACCCTCCTCCTCCTCCTCCTCCTCCCCCCCCACCCTCCTCCTCCTCCTCCTCCTCCCCCCCCACCCTCCTCCTCCCCCCCCACCCTCCTCCTCCTCCTCCTCCTCCACTCCCCCCACCCTCCTCCTCCTTCTCCACTCCCCACATCCTCCTCCTCCACTCCACCCACCCTCCTCCTCCTCCTCCTCCTCCACTCCACCCACCCTCCTCCTCCTCCTCCTCCTCCTCCTCAGCCTCCTCCTCAGCCTCAGCCTCCTCCCCCGACCCTCCTCCTCTCCTCCCCCGTCATCCTCCTCCTCCTCCCCCGACCATCCTCCCCTCTCACCCCCACCCTCTTCCACCCACTTCTCCCCGCCCCACCCTCTTACTTCCCGCCCCACCCCCTCCTCCTTACCGCCCCACCCTCCTCATCCTTCTTCCCGCCCCACCCTCCTCCTTCCTCCCCCCCCAACCCCCCCTCCTTTGACCATACCCTTCCTACTCCTTCCCCCCCACCCTTCCTCCTACTCCTCGTTTCACCCACCCTCCTGCTCCTCCTCCTATTCCCCCCACCCTCCGCCACCCCCCTCCTCACAGCCACTTGCCCCCTCCGTCCTCACCCGCACACAGCCACTTGCCCCTTCCGTCCTCACCCGCGCACAGCCACTTGCCCCTGCAGTACTTAGCAACTGACAGCGACTTGCCTTGTCTGTCATTACCCGTGCCCAGCCTCTTGCCACTGCTGTCCTGACCCCCTCACAGCCTCTTTCCCCTGCAGTCTTCACCCGTCCACGGCGACTTGCCCTTTGCGTCCTGACTCGCTCACGGCTATTTGACACGGCAGCCCTGTCCTGCTCAAAGCACTGGCCCCCGCAGCCCTGTCCCACTGACAGCTATTTAGCCCCGCACCCCTGACCCGCTGACAGCGATTTGCCCCTGCGGCCCTGTCCCGCTCACAGGGAGTGTCCCCCGCAGCCCGGACCCGCTCACAGGGAGTGTCCCCCGCAGCCCGGACCCGCTCACAGGGAGTGTCCCCCGCAGCCCGGACCCGCTCACAGGGAGTGTCCCCCGCAGCCCTGACCCGCTCACAGGGACTGTCCCCCGCAGCCCTGACGCGCTCACAGGGACCGTCCACCGCTGACCTGACCCGCTCACGGTGACCGGCCCCCGCAGCCCTGTCCCGCTCACGGGGACCGGCCCCCGCAGCCCTGTCCCGCTCACAGGCACCGTCCACCGCTGACCTGACCCGCTCACGGGGACCGGCCACCGCAGCCCTGACCCGCTCACGGGGACCGGCCCCCGCAGCCCTGTCCCGCTCACAGGGACCGTCCACCGCTGACCTGACCCGCTCACGGGGACCGGCCCCCGCAGCCCTGACCCGCTCACGGAGACCGGCTCACGGGGACCGGCTCCCCCGCACCCCTGACCCGCGGACAGGTATTTGCCACCGCAGCCCTGAACCGCTCACAGGGTCTTGCCCCCGCACCCGGACCCCCTGACCCGCTGACAGGGACTGTCTCCCGCAGCCCTGTCCCGCTGACAGCTATTTGACGCCGCAGCCCTCACCCGCTCAAAGCTATTTGACACCGCAGCACTGTCCCGCTTAAAGGCACTGGCCCCCGCAACCCTGACCCGCTGACAGCGATTTGCCCCCGCAGCCCTGACCCGCTCACAGGCACTGGCCCCCGCAGCCCTGACCCGCTCACAGGGACTGTCCCCCGCAGCCCTGACCCGCTCACAGGCACTGGCCCCCGCAGCCCTGACCCGCTCACAGGGACTGGCCCCCGCAGCCCGGACCTGCTCACAGGGGGGTCCCCCGTAGCCCTGACCCGCTCACAGGGACCGGACCCGCAGCCCTGTCCCGCTCACGGGGACTGGCCCCCGCAGCCCCGACCCGCTCACGGGGGCTGGCCCCCGCAGCCCTGACCCGCTCACGGGGATTGGGCCCCGCAGCCCCCTGTCGCGCTCACGGGGACCGGTCCCTGCACCCCTGACCCGCGGACAGGTATATGCCACCGCAGCCCTGAACCGCTCACAGGGTCTTGCCCCCGCACCCGGACTCCCTGACCCGCTGACAGCGACTGTCCCCCGCAGCCCTGTCCCGCTCTCAGGGACTGTCCCCCTCAACCTTGACCCGCTCACAGGGACTGGCCCCCGCAGCCCCGACCCGCTCACGGTGATTGGGCCCCCTCATCCCTTTCGCGCTCACGGGGACCGGCCCCCGCACTCCTGACCCGCGGACAGGTATTTGCCACCGCAGCCCTGAACCGCTCACAGGGTCTTGCCCCCGCAGCCTTGAACCGCTCACAGGGTCTTGCCCCCGCACCCGGACCCCCTGACCCGCTGACAGGGACTGTCCCCTGCAGCCCTGTCCCGCTGACAAGCTATTTGACATCGCAGCCCTCACCCGCTCAAAGCTATTTGACACCGCAGCCCTGTCCCGCTCAAAGGCACTGGCCTCCACAGCCCTGACCCCCTCAAAAGGACTGGCCCCCGCTGCCCTGACCCCCTGACAGCTAATTGCCACCGCAACCCTGACCCGCTGACAGCGATTTGCCCCCGCAGCCCTGTCCCACTCACAGGGACTGGCCCCCGCAGCCCGGACCTGCTCACAGGGAGGGTCCTCCGTAGCCCTGTCGCGCTCACGGGGTCCGGCCCCCGCATCCCTGTCGCGCTCACGGGGACCGGCCCCGGCATCCCTGTCGCGCTCACGGGGACCGGCCCCCGCAGCCCTGTCCCGCTCACGGGGACCGGCCCCCGCAGCCCTTTCGCGCTCACGGGGACCGGCCCCCGCAGCCCTGACCCGCGGACAGGTATTTGCCACCGCAGCCCTTAACCGCTCACAGGGTCTTGCCCCCGCACCCGGACCCCCTGACCAGCTGAAAGGGACTGTCCCCCGCAGCCCTGTCCCGCTGACAGCTGTTTGACACTGCAGCCCTCACCCGCTCAAAGCTATTTGACACCGCAGCCCTGTCCCGCTCAAAGGCACTGGCCCCCACAGCCCTGACCCCCTCAAAAGGACTGGCCCCCGCTGCCCTGACCCCCTGACAGCTAATTGCCACCGCAACCCTGACCCGCTGACAGCGATTTGCCCCCGCAGCCCTGTCCCGCTCACAGGGAGGGGCCCCCGCAGCCCTGTCGCGCTCACGGGGACCGGCCCCCGCAGCCCTGACCCGCTCACGGGGACCGGCCCCCGCAGCCCTGACCCGCTCACAGGGACCGGCCCCCGCAGCCCTGAACCGCTCACGGGGACCGGCCCCCGCAGCCCTGACCCGCTCACGGGGACCGGCCCCCGCAGCCCTGACCCGCTCACGGGGACCGGCCCCCGTAGCCCTGACACGGGGACCGGCTCCCCCGCACCCCTGACCCGCGGTCAGCTATTTGCCACCGCAGCCCTGAACCGCTCACAGGGTCTTGACCCCGCACCCGGACCCCCTGACCCGCTGACAGGGACTGTCCCCCGCAGTCCTATCCTGCTGACAGCTATTTGCCATCGCAGCCCTGAACCGCTCACAGGGTCTTGCCCCCGCACCCGGACCCCCTGACCTGCTGACAGGGAGTGTCCCCCGCAGCCCTGTCCCGCTGACAGGGAGTGTCCCCCGCAGCCCTGTCCCGCTCAAAGGCACTGGCCCCCGCAGCCCTGTCCCGCTGACAGCTATTTGCCCCCGCAGCCCTGTCCCGCTGACAGCTATTTGACACCGCAGCCCTGTCCCGCTCTCAGGGACTGGACCCCGCAGCCCGGACCTGCTCACAGGGAAGGTCCCCCGCAGCCCTGACCCGCTCACGGGGACCGGCCACCGCAGCCCTGACCCGCTCACGGGGACCGGCCCCCGCAGCCCGGACCTGCTCCCAGGGAGGGCACCCCGCAGCCCTGTCACGCTCACAGGGACTGTCCCCCGCAGCCCTGTCACGCTCACAGGGACTGTCCCCCGCAGCCCTGTCACGCTCACAACGACTTGCCCCCTCGGTCCTGACCCGCTCACAGGGACTTGCCCCCTCGGTCCTGACCCGCTCTCAACCACCCCACCCTCCTCCTCCTCCCCGCCCACCCTCCTCCTCCTCCCCGCCCACCCCCCTCCTTCTCCCCCCCGCGACCCTCTTCCTCCATTCCCCCCCCACACTCCTTTTCCTCCCCCCTCCCCACCCTCCTCCTCCTTCCACCCCCACCCTCCTACTCCTTCCACCCCCACCCTCCTCCTCCTTTCCCCGACCCCCCTCCTCCTTCCACCCCCCGCCCTCCTCCTCCTTCTACCCCCCGCCCTCGTCCTCCTTCCACCCCCTGCCCTCCTCCTCCTTCCACCCCTCCGCCGCCCTCCTCCTTCCACCCCTCCGCCCTCCTCCACAACCTCCTTTGACCCACTCTCCACCTCCTCCTCAGCACCCACCTCCTCCTTCCCCCCCTCCCTCCTCTTTCTCCCCCCACCCCCCCTCCTCCTTCCAGCCCCTAGCCTCCTCCTCCTTCCAGTCCCTACCCACCTCCTCATTCCCCCCAACCCCCCTCATTCTCCGCCCCACCCTCCTCCTCCTCCTTTCCCCCCCAACCCCCCTCCTTCCCCCCCACCACCCTCCTCCATCCACCCCCTACCCTCCTCCTCATTCCCCCCAACCCTCCTCCTTCTCCTCCCCACCCTCCTCCTCCTCCTTTCCACCCCCTACCCTCCTCCTTCTCCTCCCCACCCTCCTCCTCCTCCTTTCCACCCCCTACCCCTCATTCCCCCCCCAACCCCCCTCCTTCCCCCCCGCAACCCGATTCTTGCTCCTCCTTTGTTATCACGGAGTAGGAGGAGGGTGGGGTGGAAGAAGGAGGAGTGGGCTGGGGGGCAATGGAGGAGTTGAGGAGGAGGAGAGATAAGGGGAACTGCAGATGCTGGAGAATCCACGTGAACCAAGTGTGGAGCTGGATGAACACAGCAGGCCAAGCAGCATCTCAGGAGCAAAAAACTGACGTTTCGGGCCTAGACCCTTCTTCAGAGACGGCGATGGGGAGAGGGAACTGGAATAAATAGGGAGAGAGGGAGAGGCGGACCGAAGAAGGAGAGAAAACAAGATAGGGAGAGAGGAGAGTAGAGGTGAGGTCGGGTGAGGATAGGTCAGTCCAGGGAAGATGGATAGGTCAAGGAGGCAGGATGAGGTAGAGGTAGGAAATGGAGGTGTGGCTTGAGGTGGGACAGAGGGATGGGTGAGAGGAAGAACAGGGTTGGGATGCAGTGGGGGTAGGGGACGAGCTGAGCTGGTTTTGGGATGCAGTGGGGGGAGGGGACGAGCTGAGCTGGTTTTGGGATGCAGTGGGGGAAGGGGAGATTTTGAAGCTTGTTTTCTCTCCATCTTCGGTCCGCCTCCCCCTCTCTCCCTATTTATTCCAGTTCCCCCACCCCATCCCCATCTGTGATAGAGGGTCTGGGCGCGAAACGTCAGCTTTTGTGCTCCTGAGATGCTGCTTGGCCTGTTGTGTTCATCCAGCTCCACACTTTGTTAAACTGGATTCTCCAGCATCTGCAGTTCCCATTATCTCTTCCCCCCCGCTCCTCCTCCCCCCGACCACCTTCCTCCTCATCCTCCTCCTTACCCTCTCCCTCCTCCTCCTCCTCCTCCTCGACTCCTCCTCCTCCTCCTCCACTCCTCCACTCCCACCACCCTCCTCCTCCTCCTCCACTCCCACCACCCTCCTCCTCCTCCTCCACTCCCACCACCCTCCTCCTCCTCCTCCTCTTCCTCTACTCCCCCCACCCTCCTCCCCCTCCACTCCCCCCACCCTCCTCCTCCTTCTCCACTCCCCACATCCTCCTCCTCCATCCCACCCTCCTGCTCCTCCTCCTATTCCCCCCACCCTCCGCCACCCCCCTCCTCACAGCCACTTGCCCCCTCTGTCCTCACCCGCACACAGCCACTTGCCCCTTCCGTCCTCACCCGCGCACAGCCACTTGCCCCTGCAGTACTTAGCAACTGACAGCGACTTGCCTTGTCTGTCATTACCCGTGCCCAGCCTCTTGCCACTGCTGTCCTGACCCCCTCACAGCCTCTTTCCCCTGCAGTCTTCACCCGTCCACGGCGACTTGCCCTTTGCGTCCTGACTCGCTCACGGCTATTTGACACGGCAGCCCTGTCCTGCTCAAAGCACTGGCCCCCGCAGCCCTGTCCCACTGACAGCTATTTAGCCCCGCACCCCTGACCCGCTGACAGCGATTTGCCCCTGCGGCCCTGTCCCGCTCACAGGGAGTGTCCCCCGCAGCCCTGACGCGCTCACAGGGAGTGTCCCCCGCACCCCTGACCCGCTCACAGGGAGTGTCCCCCGCAGCCCGGACCCGCTCACAGGGAGTGTCCCCCGCAGCCCTGACCCGCTCACGGGGATCGGCCCCCGGAGCCCTGTCCCGCTCACGGGGACAGGCCCCCGCAGCCCTGTCCCGCTCACGGGGACCGGCCCCCGCAGCCCTGTCCCGCTCACAGGGACCGTCCACCGCTGACCTGACCCGCTCACGGGGACCGGCCACCGCAGCCCTGTCCCGCTCACAGGGACTGTCCCCCGCTGACCTGACCCGCTCATGGGGACCGGCACCCGCAGCCCTGTCGCGCTCACGGGGACCGGCCCCCGCAGCCATGTCCCGCTCACGGGGTCCGGCCCCCGCAGCCCTGACCCGCTCACGGGGACCGCCCCCCGCAGCCCTGACCCGCTCAGGGGGACCATCCCCCGCAGCCCTGACCCGCTCAGGGGGACCATCCCCCGCAGCCCAGACCCGCTCAGGGGGACCGGCCCCCGCAGCCCTGTCCCGCTCACGGGGACCGTCCCCCACAGCCCTGACCTGCTCACGGGGACCGGCTCCCCCGCAGCCTTGTCCCGCTCACGGGGACCGGCTCCCCCGCAGCCCTGTCCCGCTCACAGGGACTGAGCCCCGCAGCCCTGACCCGCTCACAGGGACCGGCCCCCGCAGCCCTGACCCGCTCACAGGGACCGGCCCCCTCAGCCCTCAGCCGCTCACGGGGACCGTCCCCCGCAGCCCTGACCCGCTCACGGGGACCGTCCCCCGCAGCCCTGACCCGCTCACGGGGACCGTCCCCCGCAGCCCTGACCCGCTCACGGGGACCGTCCCCCGCAGCCCTGACCCGCTCACGGGGACCGTCCCCCGCAGCCCTGACCCGCTCACGGGGACCGTCCCCCGCAGCCCTGTCCCGCTCACGGGGACCGGCTCCCCCGCAGCCCTGTCCCGCTCACAGGGACTGAGCCCCGCAGCCCTGACCCGCTCACAGGGACTGTCCCCCGCAGCCCTGACCCGCTCACAGGGCCTCTCCCCCGCAGCCCTGACCCGCTCACAGGGACTCTCCCCCGCAGCCCTGACCCGCTCACAGGGACTCTCCCCCGCAGCCCTGACCCGCTCACAGGGACTCTCCCCCGCAGCTTTGACCCGCTCACAGGGACTCTCCCCCGCAGCCCTGACCCGCTCACAGGGACTCTCCCCCGCAGCCCTGACCCGCTCACAGGGACTCTCCCCCGCAGCCCTGACCCGCTCACAGGGACTCTCCCCCGCAGCCCTGACACGCTCACAGGGACTCTTCCCCCGCAGCCCTGACACGCTCACAGGGACTCTCCCCTGTAGCCCTGACCCGCTCTCAGGGACTGTCCCCCGCAGCCCTGACCCGCTGACAGCTATTTGCCACTGCAGCCCTGAACCGTTCACAGGGTCTTGCCCCCGCACCCTGACCCCCGACCCGCTGACAGCGATTTGCCCCCGCAGCCCTGTCCCGCTCACAGGGACTGGCCCCCGCAGCCCTGACCCCCTGACAGCTAATTGCCACCACCCACCTGACCCGCTGACAGCTATTTGCCTCCGCAGCCCTCACCCGCTCACAGGGACTGGCCTCCGCAGCCCTCACCCGCTCACAGGGACTGTCCCCCGCAGCCCTGTTCGCTGACAGCTATTTGCCCCCGCACCCCTGACCCGCTGACACCCAATTGCCACCTCGGCCCTGACCCGCTCACAGGGACTGTCCCCCGCAGCCCTGACCCGCTCACAGTGACTGGCCCCCGCAGCCCTGACCCGCTCACAGTGACTGGCCTCCGCAGCCCTGACCCGCTCACAGTGACTGTCCCCCGCAGCCCAGACCCGCTCACTGGGACTGTCCCCCGCAGCCCTGCCCTGCTCACAGGGACTTGCCCCCTGCTGTCTCGACCCGCTCACAGCGACTTGCCTCCTCGGTCCTGACCCACTCTCAAACACCCCACCCTCCTCCTCCTCCCCACCCACCCTCCTCCTTCTCCCCCCCGACCCTCTTCCTGCATCCGCACCCCCCAACACTCCTCATCCTTCCCCCCCCCCCAACACCCTCCTCCTTCCACCCCCCCGCCCACCACCACCTTCCACCCCGCCGACCCTCTTCCTCCTTCCACCCCCTATCCTCCTCCTCCTTCCACCCCCCAACCTCTCTTTCTTTCCCCACCACCCTCCTCCACAACCTCCTTTGCCCCCACCCTCCACCTTCCACCCCCGACTCCCCTCCTCTTCCTCCCCCCACCCTCCTCCTCCTTCCACCCCCTACTCCCCTCCTCCTTCTACCCCTATCCTCCTCCTCCTTCCACCCCCTACCCTCCTCCTCCTTCCAGCCCCGACCCTCCTCCTCCTTCCAGCCCCGACCCTCCTCCTCCTTCCAGCCCCGACCCTCCTCCTCCTCCCACCCCGTACTCCCCTCCTCCTTCCACCCCTATCCTCCTCCTCCTTCCACCCCTATCCTCCTCCTCCTTCCACCCCCTACCCTCCTCCTCCTTCCAGCCCCTACCCTCCTCCTCCTTCCACCCCCCCACCCTCCTCCTCCTTCCACCCCCCAACCTCTCTTCCTTTCCCCACCACCCTCCTCCACAACCTCCTTTGCCCCCACCCTCCACCTTCCACCCCCGACTCCCCTCCTCTTCCTCCCCCCACCCTCCTCCTCCTTCCACCCCCTACTCCCCTCCTCCTTCCACCCCTATCCTCCTCCTCCTTCCACCCCTATCCTCCTCCTCCTTCCACCCCCTACCCTCCTCCTCCTTCCACCCCCCACCCTCCTCCTCATTGCCCCAACCCCGCTCCCCCTCCTTCCCCCCCCAACCCCCCTCCTTCCCCCCTACCACCCTCGCCCTTACACCCCCTACCACCCTCCTCCTTCCCCCCCAACCCTCCTCTTGCTCCTCCTTTGTTATCACGGAGCAGGAGGAGGGTGGGGTGGAAGGAGGAGGAGTGGGCTGGGGGGCAATGGAGGAGTTGAGGAGGAGGAGGAGGAGAGATCTGGGGAACTGCAGATGCTGGAGAATCCACGTGAAGAAAGTGTGGAGCTGGATGAACACAGCAGGCCGAGCAGCATCTCAGGAGCAAAAAACTGACGTTTCGGGCCTAGACCCTTCTTCAGAGACGGGGATGGGGAGAGGGAACTGGAATAAATAGGGAGAGAGGGAGAGGCGGACCGAAGAAGGAGAGAAAACAAGATAGGTATTGAGGAGAGTATAGGTGAGGTCGGGTGAGGATAGGTCAGTCCAGGGAAGATGGATAGGTCAAGGAGGCAGGATGAGATAGAGGTAGGAAACGGAGGTGTGGCTTGAGTTGGGACAGAGGGATGGGTGAGAGGAAGAACAGGTTTGGGATGCAGTGGGGGGAGGGGACGAGCTGAGCTGGTTTTGGGATGCAGTGGGGGGAGGGGACGAGCTGAGCTGGTTTTGGGATGCAGTGAGGGGAGGGGACGAGCTGAGCTGGTTTTAGGATGCAGTGGGGGAAGGGGAGATTTTGAAGCTTGTTTTCTCTCCATCTTCGGTCCGCCTCCCCCTCTCTCCCTATTTATTCCAGTTCCCCCACCCCATCCCCGTCTGTGATCGAGGGTCTGGGCCCGAAACATCAGCTTTTGTGCTCCTGAGATGCTGCTTGGCCTGTTGTGTTCATCCAGCTCCACACTTTGTTAAACTGGGTTCTCCAGCATCTGCATTTCCCATTATCTCTCCCCCCCATCCTCCTCCCCCCGACCACCCTCCTCCTCCCCCCGACCACCCTCCTCCTCATCCTCCTCCTTACCCTCTCCCTCCTCCTCCTCCTCCTCCTCGACTCCTCCTCCTCCTCCTCGACTCCTCCACTCCCCCCACCCTCCTGCTCCTCCTCCTCCTCGACTCCTCCACTCCCCCCACCCTCCTGCTCCTCCTCCTCTTCCACTCCCCCATCCTCCTCCTCCTCCTCCTCCTCCTCCTCCTCCTCCACTCCCCACATCCTCCTCCTCCACTCCCCCCACCCTTCTCCTCCTCCTTCTCCACTCCCCCCACCCTCCTCCACTCCCCCCACCCTCCTCCCCTCTCACCCCCACCCTCTTCCACCCCCTCCTTCCCCCCCCACCCTCTTCCTCCTCCTTCCTGCCCCACCCTCTTGCTCCTTCTTCCCGCCCTTCCCCCCCCCAACCCCCCCTCCTTTGACCATACCTTCCTCCTACTCCTCGTTTCCCCCACCCTCCTGCTCCACCTCCTATTCCCCCCACCCTCTGCCACCCCCCCCTCCTCACAGCCACTTGCCCCCTCCGTCCTCACCCGCACACAGCCACTTGCCCTTTCCGTCCTGACTCGCTCACGGCGACTTGCGCCCTCTCTCCTGACGCACTCAGAGCCAGTTGCCCCTGCAGCCCTGACCCGCTCACAGGGACTGGCCCCCCCAGCCCTGACTCGCTCACAGGGATTGGCCCACCCCAGCCTTGACCCCCTCACAGGGACTGGCCCCCCAGCCCTGTCCCGCTCACAGGGACTGGCTCCCCCGCACCCCTGACCCGCTCACAGGGACTGTCCCCCGCAGCCCTGACCCGCTGACAGCTATTTGCCACCGCAGCCCTGAACCGCTGACAGCTATTTGCCACCGCAGCCCTGAACCGCTCACAGGGTCTTGCCCCCGCACCCTGACCCCCTGACCCGCTGACAGGGACTTGCCCTCACAGCCCTGACCCGCTGACAGCGACTTGCCCCTGCAGCCCTCTCCCGCTGACAGCGATTTGCCCCTGCAGCCCTGTCCCGCTGACAGCCATGTGCCCCCTTAGTCCTGACCAGCTCACAGGTACCGGCCCCGCAGCCCTGTCCCGCTGACAGCGATTTGCCACCTCAGTCCTGACCGGCTCACAGGTACCGGCCCCCGCAGCCCTGACCCGCTCACAGCGATTTGGCCCCCTGCAGTCCAGACCCGCTAACAGTGACTCCCCCCCCGCATCCCTGACCCACTCACACGGACTGGCCCCCTGCAGTCCTGACCCGCTCACAGGGACTGGCCCCCTGCAGCCCTGTCCTGCTCACAGCGATTTGCCCCTGCAGCCCTGACCCGCTCACAGGGACTGGCCCCCTGCAGCCCTGTCCTGCTCACAGCGATTTGCCCCTGCAGCCCTGACCCGCTCAGAGGGACTGGCCCCGCAGCCCTGACCCGCTCACAGCGATTTTCCCCCTGCAGTGCTGTCGCGCACACAGGGCCTGGCCCCCGCAGCCCTGACCCGCTCACAGAGACACCCCCCGCAGCCCTGACCCGCTCACAGGGACTGGCCCCCTGCAGCCATGTCCCGCTCAGAGCGATTTGCCCCCTGCAGTCCTGTCAGGCTCCCAGGGACTGGCCCCTGCAGCCCTGAACTGCCCACAGCGATTTGCCCCCGCAGCCCTGACCCGCTCACAGCGATTTGCCCCCTCAGTCCTGATCCGCTCTCAGCGACTGGCCCCTGCCGCCCTGTCCTGCTGACAGCGACTTGCCCCCGCAGCCCTGTCCCGCTGACTGCGACTTGCCCCTTCAGTCCTGTCCCTCTCAGAGGGACTGGGCCCCGCAGCCCTCTCACGCTGACAGCGATTTGCCCCTGTAGCCCTGTCCCGCTGACAGCGATTTGCCCCTGCCGCCCTGTCCCGCTGACAGCGATTTGCCCCCTCAGTCCTGACCGGCTCACAGGTACCGTCCCCCGCAGCCCTGTCCCGCTGACATCGATTTGCCCCCTCAGTCCTGACCGGCTCACAGATACTGGCCCCCGCAGCCCTGTCCCGCTGACAGCGATTTGCCCCCGCAGCCCTGTCCCGCTGACAGCCATGTGCCCCCTTAGTCCTGACCGGCTCACAGGTACTGGCCCCCGCAGCCCTGTCCCACTGACAGCAATTTGCCCCCGCAGCCCTGTCCCGCTGACAGCCATGTGCCCCCTTAGTCCTGACCGGCTCACAGGGACTGGCCCCTGCAGCCCTGTCCCGCTGACAGCGATTTGCCCCCGCAGCCCTGTCCTGCTGACAGCGATTTGCCCCCTCAGTCCTGACCGGCTCACGGGGACTGGCCCCCACAGCCCTGTCCCGCTCACAGCGATTTGCCCCCTGCAGCCCTGTCCCGCTCACAGCGATTTGCCCCCTGCAGTCCTGTCGCGCTCACTGCGGCTGGCCCGCCGCAGCCCAGTCCCGCTGACAGCGACTTGCCCCTCCTTCCTGACCTCCTCACAGGCACTTGTCCCCTCCGTCATAACCCGCTCACAACGACTTGTTCCCTCTGTCCTGTCCCGCTCACAGCGTCTTGCCTCCCATCCCTCTTGCACAGGTCACCCCTTGCTCAGAAACGGTCCCAATTCCCCATGAGCCGGAAACCCTGCCCCCTGTTTCAGCTCCTTAACCATGCATTCATCTCACCTATCTTTCTAGGACAACTCTCTAACATGTGGCACTCGTGGCAACCCACAAATTATTACCCTCTCGGTCCTGCCCATCAGCCTGTTTGCTAACTCCTTGTCCATAGTCCGCAGGATGTCTTCCCTCTTTCTGCCTATGTCATTGGTACCAACGTGCACGGTGGCCTTTGGCTGCTCACCCTCCACCTTAAGAATTTGTTGCAACCATTCAGAGATGTCCTTGACCTTGGCACCAGGGAAGCAACACACAGCCCTGGTGTCTCAAATGTGGCGACAGAATCTATACCCCCAATGAATGAGTCTCCAACCACGCTCGCTCACTTGGATTTGCCTGACCCTGTCCCACAGCAGGGTGGTTTGTACCATGGACCTGGCTACTGCTGGTTATATAACTGACCCAGTTTAGTTTTAGATCAGTGTTAACCTTGGTTTAGTGGATAGCCAAGCACCTCAATAGTCTACAATACAGGAGAAATACATTCTTAAGCTCACGGATTCTGTGACAGTCAAGGACAAGCACTGAATTGTTCTAACCTGATTTCCAACACCTGGCCCGTAGCCTTGCATGGCTTGCATAGCACTTGCACATTTAAAAAAAAAATAAATGTAAGGATGATGTGAGTGTAAGGACATGGAATTTTTTTGATATGGTCATATTCTCTCTTGTTGGAGCTGATTGCTGCTTCGTACTTTTATGGTGCAAATGTAACTTATCCTTTATCAGGCCAAGCCTGATCGTTGTCCAAGTCTCACTGTATTTTCTCATCGTTGACTTCACTGTTGGGTCTGACCAACATTTTGCACATACCCTGCCTATTCTGAAACTCTGTCACTTAATATTAAGTCTAATAAAGACAAGTATCCAATGTGCCTTCCAAACCACTTCAACGACCTCGTCCATTACATTGGGGGATCACAGGCATACACATCAAGATCCTGAGATCCCTCTGATCATTGGTGCTTGTGAGGTCCGTATGATTCATCATGGGCTCCAAAATCTGTTTGTGCTGTGTCACCTAATCCTTATCCCGTTTGTCCTTACATGAAATAATGTTCACAAACGCTTCTCAAAAATTCTTCCCAATCCTACTTTTTGTAATCATGATACAAGTGAGCATAAAACTTGGAACACTGCAGCAACAGGAATGTGCCCTTTGGCCCACCATGTTGGGCCAAACATGATGACAAATGAAATAATCCCTTCTGCCTGTCCTTGATCCATAGTCCTCCATTCCTTGCATATTCGTGCACTTAACTAAAAGACCCTTTTAAATGCTTTCATCGTATCTGCATCCACTACCACCCCGGGCAATGTATTCCACACTTTTAACATGCTCAGTGTGAAATATTTGCCCCTCACATCTCTTTTGAACTCCTCCCCACCCCCCCCTCAGCTTAAATGCATGCCCCCGAATAGTGGACACTTCAACTCCGGGGGAGAAATTTTCTGACCGTTAGCTGTATTTATGTATTTCCTAATTTTATAGACTTCTATCAAGCCTGCCCTCGGCTTCTACTGCCCCAGAGAAAACGAAGAGTTTTTCCAGCTCCTCCTTCTCGTTCATACCCTCTATTCCAGTCAGCATGCTGGTAAATCTCTTCTGCACCCTGTCCAAAGCCTGCACATCCTGAGTGTAATGTGGCGGCCAGAATTGAATGCAATACTCTGTGTGGTCTCAACAAAGTCTTGTAAAGCTGCAATGTGACATCCTGACTCTTGCACTGAGTTTCCCTCAGCATAAAGGCAAGCATGCGATATGCCTTCTTGACCACCCTATCTACTTGTGTGGCTACTGTCAGGGAGTTATGATCTAGGACCCCAAGATCCCTCTGGACTTCACTGCTGTTTGGGGTCCTGCCATTAACTGTGTATCCCTTTCCTTAACACTTGGTCTCCTAAAATGCAACACCTCATGCCTGCCCAGATTAAATTCCATCGGCCATTTCTCCGCTCGAGTTTGCAATTGGTCTGTATCTTGCTATGTCCTTTGACAACCTTCCATGCTGTCCACAAGTCCATTGGTCCTTATATCATCTGCAAACTTAATAATCCCCCGTCTACATTTGCCACCAAGTCATTTACATATATCACAAACAGCAGAAGTCACATCGATGCGGAACACCACTCGTCACTGAGCTGCAGCCAGAAAAACAGCTTTCCACCACTGAGACGGCAAGAACTGTAGATGCTGGAATCAGAGTTAACCAAGTGTGGAGCTGGAGGAACGCAGCAGGTCAGGCAGCATCAGAGGAACAGGAAAGCTGACATTGTTGATGCTGCCTGGCCTGCTGTGTTCCTCCAGCCCTACACTGTGTTATCTTTGTTAGCCTTCCACCGCTACCGTCTGCCTTATATGGGCAGGCCAAGTCACCATGGATCTCATGGATCCTAATCTTCTGGATGAGCATACCATGAGGAACCTTGTTGAAAACGTTCGTAAAATCCATGTATATGTTATCAACTGTTCTACCCGAATTGATCACCCTTGTCATCTCCGTGAAAACTTCAACTGACTTGGTAAGACATAACCTGCCCCGCATAATGCCATGCTGGCTGTCCCTTATTAGCCCATACCTTTGAGACATGAGACACTCACCAGTCTGTAGTTTCCTGGAAAGTCCCTGTTTTCCTGCTTGAACAGAGGAACGACTTTATCCACTCACCAGTCTCCGCAACCCCTCCAGTGCCTGGCAAGGATATCAGATCCTATTGAAAGTAGTGTGTTGATGCATTTGTGTCATGATTGTGTTTTGTTTGAGCCCTAACATTCAAAGCAGTGTAAGAATGTCTTTGTGCAGCAGGCGAGGTGTGATGAGACTGAGCCTTCATACAATTGCAAGATGTTGAAAATTTGCCATTATTTATGAAAACAGTGATAAATTTCCATGATCAACATTTCTGTTAGACTGCAATGATTGTCCCGTGGCGTGTAAAATCAGAAAGATACGATAAAATGAGACTGGGTCATATGCAGGGAGAATGTTTGCCTTTCATGTCTATAGAAGTAGTGAAATATTTCCATGAATCTAAAAGTCACTTTTCCGTTCATTGAAGGACACAATCATCGCCTTGGAAGCTTCATCACGATACTACTTTGCATTTCTGAAGAGGGAAGAAGAAATCAATATGCAAATTGAATTCCATGGTTTTGGAAGTCCCTTTGAGAACACGATTCATTTGCGCCGGCATAATGCTCTGACCGAGAAAGAATTGAAGGTGAGTTTGTAGTTTGGAAGATCGCAGCAATTTATGCATCAACTTCTTCATCGATAACGTTCCATTGCTTTCAAACTGCATTTTCCACTCTGCGAGATAATAACTGTTAGAACAAGCAACAGCATCGGTAGATGGTCTATGGGGAATGCAATGTTACAAAACCCGATTCATTCAACAACATATTTCAGATATGTCAACAAATTAAATATTCCAGCACAGGATAAAACAAGGAAGATGAGAGTGAGGAGGCAATAGTTCTGATGACAAAAGAACAGAAATTTACCTTTATCCATTCAAGCAAAAAAGCAGGCACACAAATAAATAATCATCGAAGAATGCACGTGTGCAATGGAGGCTACAGGGGGACTAAGAATGCCGAATTGTTGTCATGCGTATTGCTGAAAGGATGATTGAAACAGATTCTGTGGTAAATTTGAAGAAATACAGATAATGCATCTCAGGATGTTGGAGAAAGAACATTTATGGACTGAGGCAAATCGTATTGCCCTTTTCAGGAGTTAATAGGTTCATAATGAATTGAAACACTTCCTTCTGTGCTGAAAGCTTTCATTTAGTTGCAGCTGGATGACAATTTCTGTTCCTGGTAGTATTTAGCAAACTGTTAAAAGTGAATGTCACTGCACAGAATTCCAAACATAACTCCAATCAGTAGAGAAAATATCCAAGGGGTGTGATGAGTTGTATCCTCTCATGTTGAACAACGCAGCTACAGATGCAATGGAGGCACTGATGATAATCTTCCAAGAATCCTTAGATTGTGGAAAATTCTCAGAGGATTGAAAGATTGTGAACATAACACCATTATTACAAAGATACTTGGACAAAATAGTAAGCAAGTAATGCCAATTTAGGTCAACCTGGGTAGATGTTCATGCCGGCAATGAAAGATGAAATAACAGGGTACTGAGTGTGCTATAACATCCTACAGAGTTAACATCCTTTCATAAAGGGGAAATAATACTTGACAAACTTGCTACAGTGCTTTGAGAAGGAAACAAACATTACTGATGAAGGACCACCAGTTGATGTAGTACATTGAGATTTCAACAAAGCATTTGATAAGGTACAGCTCATCAGGTGTCTCAAAAGAAAAGAGCCCGTGTGTTCAAGGGTAGTATGTTCGGATGGACGGAGGACTGCATCGTAAATAGAAGTAGAGTCGTAGCAGCAGGATGGTAACTTACAAGTCATGTACAGCCACAGAGCGAGTGCTGCGGAGGCCGAACACCTCGTGTTGACTGGGTTGATTTCGGAAATGGCGGAGGGGATTGCTATGCTTAGGAAAGTTGGGCTACATTCATTGGAGTTTATAAGATTGAAAAAAAACTTATTTTTCCGACATTTAAGATTCTTAAGAGGCTTGATAGTGTATATCCGTAGAGATTACTCCCATTTGTGAAAGATTTTACGACCAGAGGCCACATTTTCAAATTGGTTGCCCATTAATTCAGGGAAGAATTACTTCTTTCAGGTTGTAGCAATTTATTGAACACTTCAACCAAGAGTTCAGGCAGACCCTCTGATAAGAGACACTTCCTCTGTATTAATTCTCTAGATTTGACAGAAGATCGGCCCTGTGAGAGGGTCAGTACTGAGGTATTGAAGCTTTGTCAGAAGGCGAATAATGAGTGCGGGCACTGAAGAAGTGCCTCATTGACAGGGGTTCAGTCCTGACCCCTGTGAGAGTTCATCATTGTCAGATGGTCAATACTGAGACAATGCTTCCTTGTAAAAGGATCAGCACTAAAGATCTGCCACACATTTTTAGTGTCAGTATTGAGGAAATGCAGCAATATGAGAGGGTCTGAACTGTGGGAGTGCATTATTGTCAGAAGGTGAAGACTGAGGCAGCACCTCATTCTAAGGTGAGGCAATGCCATACAAATAGAAGGTCAGTCCTGAGATATTGCTACTGTGAGAGGGTCAGAAATAAAGGTGCCTCCTTGTCAGATGGTCAGAACTGAGGGATTGAAGCATTGTCAGAGCTTCAATACTGAGGCCTTGCTTCGTTGTCAAAGGGTCAAATCTGTGGGAGTGCGATATTGTCAGAGGATCAATGCTGAGGCAGTGGCTCATAATAATGGTGTGTTTTTGATGACAGCGTGCATCAAAGTGGTTCTTTTGTGATTCTATCAAGTGCAGTTAAAGGAATGCTTGCCAATTTTCTGAAAGATGAACATTTATTGAGGAAAGAAAAGATGGAGAAAGAGTAATTAAAAAGAATAACAAGTAGAGAGTAAAAAAGAATAAGCCTCATGTTCTTGTGGCCGTGAGAGACCCCTCGATCAATGGCTGGCCTGGAGGCTGAGGTTGCTCCTGGCACCGTTCGCGGTCTCATTCCGAGATGACGTCCAGTGCCGAGGAACAAAATGCTCCCTCTGCTCCGGTGTAACAAACAACTTGGCAAAGAAAAAAACCAGTTGCAGAAATAAAACTAACTGTAAAACAGGAATGCTGACAGGACTCATTCAAAGTCAACCATTTCTCAAATATCAAGAAATGTTACCCTTCAGCCCATCCTATTCATGGGGTTGGAACTGCTAGTACCACACGAATGCAGCATCACGACTGTGGCAATGCAGCACTGTGCGAGGGTCAGTCTTAAGGGTCAGTTTTGAGGCAGTGCCTTGATGTTATGCAGTCAGAACATTATTGCCACATGTTCAATACAGACAGTGTGCTGACCCTCTGTCAATGCTTCAATGCCTCAGTGCCTACCCTCTGATAATGAATCACTCCAACAGTTCTGACCCTATCTTGCAAGACCTCAGTATGACCTTTCTGACCCTATTACAGTGGGCCACTGCTGCAGTATTGACCATCTGATAATGATGCAATACCTCAGTTCTGACCCTCCTGGCAGTTGTGCAACACCTCAGTCCGCACCCTTTCATCATTCGGCACTTGCTCAATTATGAGCCCTTTGTGAGTTAGTTGTGAGGCAAGACTTCATTGCTGCAGTGTCAGTGCTGAGAGCGGGCCTTTTTATTAGCTCATCAGTACCTAAGGTACTGGCTAATTGTCAGCAGGTCAGTTCTGAGGCAGCGTCTCTTTGCCCGAATCCTGACTCTAAACCCAGCCTCAGCCCTAAACCCATACAAACGCTCGCCTCAGGCTAACCCTCACCTCAGCATTAACTTTAACCCTCACCCTATCCTCAGCGTAAACCCTCCCTACCCTCAGCCCTAATGCTGATCCTCAGACCGAACATCTAGTCTCAGCCCTAAAGTGACCCTCAGCCCTCCCACTAGCTATGGCTTCAGCCCTAAAATGAACCGTAACACACAGCCCCAATTAACGCTTAGCCTCAACCCCAACCCTCGCCTAAGCTCCAAGTCTAACCTCAGCCCTAACCTAACCTCCAATTCTTGCCTGCCAGAGAGTTAGTACTGAGGAAGTGCTTTAGTTTCAGAGATTTAGTCCTGAGAATGCGCTTCGTTTTCAGAGTGACCATCTGAAACAGCGTCTCATTGAAATGGGGTCAGAATTGCTGGAATGCTGCATGGAATGGTGACAGATTGTAGGACTGTCAGTGGATCAGATCTGAGGTAGTGCATCAACGGTGGATGGTCAGTCTGGAGGGAGTTCAGAGGATCAACGAAGAGGGAATGCCTCAATGCAATGGCGACAGAACTGAGAGAGGGCCACAGGATTAGAGATATGCCACATGATTCGAGATGGTAGGAAGTGCCTCATTGTCAGCAGGTCCGTTTTGTGGCCGGTCGCCATAGCTGGAGAGTCAGTTCTGAGGCAGTGCGTCTTTGTCAGAGGGTCTGTACTGAAGCGGTGCCTCATTATTCGAGAGTGTTTGGTGTGAGGCAGTATCTGATTGGTGCAAGGTCAGCCCTAAGGGAGTGCCTCTTCGTCAGAGGGTCAATACTGAGTTAGC
Source organism: Stegostoma tigrinum (assembly GCF_030684315.1). NCBI lineage: Eukaryota > Metazoa > Chordata > Chondrichthyes > Orectolobiformes > Stegostomatidae > Stegostoma > Stegostoma tigrinum. Next base: position 805,354 of record NW_026728820.1, read on the forward strand.
GACTCATTGTGAGGAGTTCAGAATTGAGGGACTGCCACGTGATGAGAGGGTCAAAACGGAGGTAGTGTGGCTGTATCTGACAGTCCAAAGGGAGTGCCATTGTTAGAAGGTCAGTTCTGAGAAACTGCCACCGTGTAATGGCATCAGCATTGAAGCTAACCACGTGACGAGCCGATAAAAACTAAGTTATTGCAGGAGCATCAGAGGGCCAGATCTGTAGGAGTGCATTATTTTCAGAGGTGAATACTGAGGCACAGCCTCAGTGTAAGGGGGTCAAAATTAAGGGAGTGCCACACAATTACAGGGCAGGACGGAAGTATTACAGCACTGTGTGCGGCGCAGAATCGATGGAGTGCATCATTGTTATCCAGCCACAAGTGAGGCAGCGCCTCATTGTAATGGATCAGAATAGGGTCAGTACTGAGAGTCAGTACAGAGGTAGTGCAGAACTGTGGAGGTGTCAGAACTGAGGGAGAGCACCATTGTCAGCTGGTCAAAAGTGCCCCATTGTCGTAAGATCAGAACTGAGGGTGTGCCGCACAATGAGAGGGTCAATATAGAGGAAGTGACTCTTTGTCAGTGTTAATACTGAAGTATGACCTCATCTTGAGGGGATCAGGCTTCAGAGAATGCATTGTTGTCAGAGGGTCGGCACTGCAGCAGGGCTATGTTGTAAGGGGGTCAGAATTGAAGGAGTGCCACCCATTTTAGAAGGTCAGTACAGAGGTAATCTAGCACTGTCAGAGGTAAGTCCTGATGGAGTGCCACATTGTCATTGGATCAGTTTTCAGGCAGTACCTCTTTGGCAGAGCGTCAGTACTGACGCAGTGCCTGATTGTAATGGGATCAGAATTCAAGGAGTGCCACTGCCTCACTGAGGTACTGCAGCTCTATCAGAGGGTCAGTGGCCTATTGTCAGAGGGCCTGTTTGAGCCAGTGCCTACTTGGCAGAGTGTCAGCAATTAGGGAGTTTGCCTTTATCAGAGGGTCAGAACGAGAGAGTGCATTTGTAGCAGAGTGTCAATACTCAGCCTTGTCCGCCCAAGTCCAACACCAGCACCTCCACATCATCCGCCCACCCTGAGGACTGACCCTCCACCAATGAGCTACTGCCTCACACTGGACTGACCAACAATGAGACACTATCCCTCCAGACCCCCTGACAAAGAAGCAGTGCCTCAGTACTGACCGTCAGGCAAGGAAGGCTCTCTGTCAGTACTGACCCTCTCACAAGGAGACACTGCCTCAGATCATGACCCTCTGACAATAATGCATGCCCACAGTTCAGATTCTATGACGCTGTTGCAGTACCTCAGTACTGAGTCTCTGTTAGTGTGGCACTGCTTCAATTCTGACCCTTCTATAATGAGGCACTGCCTCAGTATCGACAGTCTGACAATAGTTCACTCCCACTATTCTGATGCTCTGACAGTGCTGCTATACCTCAGTACTCACTAATTAACAATGAGGGTTAGCGTGAGAGGGTGGCGAGGGTTAGGGTTTGGGTTAGGACCGAGGCTAGGGGTTAGGTGTGAGGATTGGACAAGGTTTTGGATGAGGGTAGAGTTAGAGTGAGGGATGAGACTTGTGTTAGGGTTACTAATGAGGTTAAGTTTGGAGTTCGGGGTAGGGCTCGGGAGAGGTTTTGGGTTAAGGCTGAGGTTAGGCTTAGGGCTGAGTCTATGGTTAGGGTTAGAGCTCAGACCACATTTAGGTTTGGGGCTGAGGCTTCTGCTTAGGTTGAGGGTGAGTGTTAGGCCTGAGGCTAGGCTTAGGCCTGAAGCCGCGGTTAGGTTTGGGGTTGGACTGATTAGACCCACTCTGACCCATTACAATGAGGTACTACCACGGAACTGACTCTCTGTCGATAAAGAACATGAGATGCTGTCAGCTTGTCCAATCAGAGGTCCAATATTAAGGAAATAGTGCACTGTTGGAGAGCTGATAAATATAATATAATATAAAGGGAGTGCTGCACTGTCAGAGGGTTAATGACGTGGGAGTGCTGAAATAGCGCAGAATCAGACCTGAGACAGTGCTGCACGTTCAGAGAGTTAGTACTGAGGGAGTGCTATAATGTATAATGTATAATATATCAAGGGGCACCGCCGAAGAATCAGTAGCGCAGTACTGTCCGAAGGCCAATATTGAGAGAGTTCTGCTGCGTCAGTGGGGGTCGATATTACAGAATTGCGACACTATCAGTGTATCAATGTCAGACGGTCAGTTCTGAGGGGAGGCTACGCTGTTGGAGGGTCAATATTGAGTGTGTGCGCGACACTCAGATGATCACTTTGTTGGAGTTCTGCACTGTAACGGAGTGCCACACTGGCAGCGGGTTAATATTAAGGGAGTGCTGCACTGTCAGAGGGTTAAAGATGAGGGAGGGCTTCTCTTTGTTGGGGTGGGTATGAAAGAGAACCTCCCGTTCGGGGAACAATATTAATGTTGTAGAGTCAGTAGAGAGGCATTGCTGCACTCTGGAGGGTCAATAAGAAGCATGTAGCTCCACTGGCAAGGTGCCAATGATGACAGAATGCTGCACTGCCAGAGGATCAGCAATGAGGGAAAACTGTATTGTCAGAGTGTCTTCGTCAAGAAAGTGCCACTCTGTCGGAAGGCCAATATTAAGGGAGTGCTGCACTGTCACAGGATCAATATTAGGGGTGTGCTGCACTAACAGAGGGTCAGTGTTGATTGAATGCTTGACTGTTGCAGAGCCAGGACTGAGGGAATCCTGCATCGTTACGGTGTCATCGTTGAGGGAGTGCTGCACTGTTGAAGGGCCGATAGTAAGGGAGTGTGACACTGTCAGAGTGTCATTACCAAAGGTGGGCTACAGTATCAAAGGGTGAGTAATGAGGGAATGCTGCGCTGTCGGAGGGTCAGCACTGAGGTGGGCTGTACTGTCAGATCGTCAATATAAATAATAATGTTAGGGGAGTGCTGCATTGTGAGTTGGTCCATATTAAGGGAACGCTGAAACTGTCAGTGATGCTCAGGGTGTGCAACACTGTCAGAGGGAGTGATGTATTCTGAGTGTCAGCACGGAGGCTGACCTTCACTGTAATTGTGTCAGAATTAAAAGACCGGTCAGAGGATATAAAGTGAGGCATTTCAGAGCCATCAGAAGGTCGAAACTGAGGTGTTTCAGATCAGTTTGAGGGTGCCTCATTTTAATGTGGTCAGACTTGAGCAAGTGCTTCATTGTCAGAGGCTCAGAACCAAGTGAGTGCCTCGTTATCAGACACTGTCCTAAAGAGGGCCTTGTTGTTCGTGGCTGTGTTGTAAGGCAATTCCTCATTGCTGCAGGATCAGCCTTGAGAGTGTGCCAGTCTGGAAGGAGTGCCTAAAAACTGAGGGAGTGCTACACCATTAGAGATTCAGCGCTGAGGAAGTGCCTCATTGTCACAGAGTTAGTTCTGAGGCAGGGTCACATTGCCTGAGGGTCAATTCTGAGGGTGTATTAGGAGCAGACTGTAAATACTGAGTTAGTACCTCAGTGCATTGGATTCAGAGTTGATGGAGTACAAGATGATTAGAAGTTCAGTCCTGAAGTATTGCAGCTCTGTCAGAGGGTCAGAACTGACGGGGCAGTGCTTTACCGTCAGCGGATCAGTTCTGCGGCAGTACCTCATTGCTGGAGGGTCAAATGTGGACGAGTGTCACATTGTCAGAAGGCCAGTTCTGAATAAGTGACTTTTTGTCAGAAGGCCAATACTCAGTCAGTGGCTCATTTTGAGCAGATCAGAATTGAGGGTTTGCAACACTTTTCGAGATTCAGTCTGGAGACATTACTGCTCCACGCCTGAATTGAGGGAGTGCTGCAAGATTGGAGGGTGAAAATAAACCTGAAAACAATGACCCCTTTCAATAACCTGTAAAACACAGGGATCACTGTAAATAATCCCTAAAACGCAGAGGCCTTTGTAGGAGTGCCTCAGTGTAATGTTTTCAGGATTGAGGGAGTGCCACGTGATTACAGATTCACTGCTGATGGAGTAGCTCATTGTCACAGGGTCAGTTCTGAGGCAGGGCTGCTTTGCTGGAGGGTCACTTCTGAGTGAGTGTATTAGTATCAGCCCCATGTTGTAGGGCCTGTACTTTTCCAGGAAGACAGTTAGAATAATCTTTAATTATAAACTAATCTGAAATACTGTTTGACTTGTTAAGGTTACAATACATCCTGAGTCACCTACAGAATACGCACTTGCTCTCCCTGTGTCTCTCGGTAAGCAAAGGTAGTTTCTTTCAGACTACTCTCGGAAATAAAGTGCTGCGCTGGTGGTCAGTATTGAAGGAATGCTCCATTGTTGGAGGATCAGTACTGAGGGAGTGCTGGCCTGTCACAGGGCCAAGATTATGGGTGTGCTGTGCTTTCAGAAGGTCACAAGCAAACAAGCACTGCCAGACATAAAAAACAAAAGAACTGCGGATGCTGTAAGTCGGGAACAAAAAGAAAGTTGCCGGAAAATCTCAGCAGGCCTGGCAGCATCTGTGCAGGAGAAAACAGATTCAACGTTTCGAGTCCATTGACCCTTCCTCAGAACTGGGGATCCTCCTCAGAACAGTTCTGAGGAAGGGTCACTGGACCCGAAATGTTAGCTCTGTTTTTGCCTCCACAGATGCTGCCAGACCTGCTGAGCTTTTCCAGCACTGCCAGACAACTGACGCTCTGATTGTGAAACACTCCCTCAGTACTGACCCTCCAACACTGCGTACTCTCTGATGACTGATTCTCTGACGGTGCATCTCTGCCACAGAATTCACCCTCCGTCATACTGGTGTTCTCTCAGCAATAACACTCTGAGAATGCCATGCTCCCTTACCATTGACACTCTGGCCGTGGGACACCACTTCAAATTTAACCCTTCAGCAGTGCAGCACACACTCATCATTGCCTGTCTGATATTGCGGTGCTGCCTTCATACTGACCCTTTCACAGTGCAGGACACAGTAATATTGAACATCTTAAAGTGCCGCTCTCCCTCAGTGCTGACCCCCCTCTCATTTCTGACCCATTCAGTGTAGCATCCCCTTTATTCTGAACCCCTCAGTGCAGCACTCCCTCAACGCTGACCTGCTTCAGTGCTGACCCCCTTCAGTCCTGATCCCCCTCAGAACAGCACTCCCGCAGTGCTGACCCCACACTGTGCTGCACTCCCTCAGAGCTCACCCACTTATCCCTGACGACCCCCTCACTTCAGCACTCCCTGATCACCTGGTCGTGCATCACTCCCTTTCTCCGACCCCTCGGACGGCGCAGCACTACGTCAGCGCTGACCCGCCAACAAGATAACGTCAGAGAGATGTTCTCCCATCACATTGACCCTCTGAGACTGGAGCATTTACTAATGTTGGCCCTCTCACAGTGAAGCTCTCCGTTTAGTCCCTCTGACAGGCCGCATGCCTTTTATTACAGGTCTTTTCACAACGCACTGCCCCGTCATCATTGATTCTCTGACAGTGTAGCCCTCTGTTAATATTGAATTTGTGACAGTGCACAACTCCATTAATATTTGCCCTCTGATAGTGCAGCTCTTCCTCAGTCCTGACTCTCTGACAATGCAGCACTCCCCGAAATACTGTCAGAGGGTCGATACTGAGAGAATGCTGCACTGTCAGAGTCAGCTGCCCGCAGTCCTATCAGACATTCAGTATTGAAGGTCTGGGAGAGGGTGAGTGTCAGTGAATTCTGCACTGCAACAGGGCCAACAGTGTTGTCCCATGGCCAGAGTGTCCATGGTAAGGAAGAACTGCAATGTCAATGTAACAGGGTCAGGTCTGAGGTCAGAATTGAGACAGTACTGCAGGATTAGAGAGTCAGTGTTGTGGCTGAGGAGCACTCAGGTCCAGTACTGAGGGAAAGCTTCATGATCAGTGGGTCAGTTCTAAAGCTGTGCTACTTTGTCAGAGGGCCATACTAATGCAGTGCCTCATTGTAATGGGATAAGAGTTGAGGGAATGTCGCACATGCATCACTAGCTCATCATTGACTGTCTGACAGTGCAGCACACTCTTAGTATTGACCTTCCAACAGTGTAGAGCTCCCGCAGTGATGACACTGACCATGCAACACTCCCTCAGTACTGACTCTCCAACAACGCGGTGCTTCCTCAAGAATGACCCTCCGAGAGTGGCGCACACCCTTATTATTGATCGTCAGATAGTGCAGTACTTCCTTCATATTGGATCCCCCTCGGTGCAAACTCGCCCCTCATGGCTGAAACCCCCTTCATGGAGCACTTCCCCAGTGCTGACACCATCCCAGTGCTGAGTACCCCTCAGTGCAGCACTCCCTCAGTGCTAACACCCCATCGCTGCCTCAGTGCTGACCACCTCTCAATGCTAACCCGACCTCAGTGCAGCACTCCCTCGGTGCTAACACCCCATCACTGCCTCAGTGCTGACCACCTCTCAATGCTAACCCGACCTCAGTGCAGCACTCCCTCAGTGTTGACCCTGCTCAGTGCAGCACTCTTTCGATGCTGTCCCTGCTCAGTGCAACACTCTCTCATTCTTTTCACCCACACCGCCCTCAGTGTCAACCCCACAATGAGGCACCGCATTAGTATGGCCCTCTGACAAAGTAGCACAGCCTCAGAACTGACCCATTGACAATGAATCTTTCCCTGTGTACTGACCCTCAGAGTACTACTGTACCACAGCACTGACACTCTAATCCTGTCGCACTGCCTTGATTCTGTCTCCTTGACGAGGAGTGCGGTGTCAGAATTGAAAGTGGTCAGCACTGAGGGGGTACTGCACTGTGGGTTGTTAGCACTGAGGGGGAGTCAGCACAGTGGGAGAGCCGCACTAAGCGGGGATGTGCACTCAGTGGCCGGTCAACAATGAGGGAGTGCAGCACTGTAGTGGTTCAGCTTAGGGGAGGTCAGCACTCGGGGTGGGGGGGTTCAGCACTGAGTGCAGCTCAGCACTGAATAGGGGTCAGGCTGGGGGGGGAGCTCTTTACTACGGGAGTGCTGCACTGAGGGAGGGCCAGTTTTCAGGGAGCACTGCTCTGTCAGAGCATCAATAAGAAGGGTCTGCTATGTTCTCATTGGGTCAATATTGAAGGAATTCTGCATTATCAGAGTGTTAAAATTCAGGGAATGCAACAATTTCACAAAGATGATGTTGATGCGGTGGGGGGTGGGGCGCGGTAGCATAAGGTGGTGATGGGAAAGTGGTAAGTCATGCGACACCACTGAAGGGTCAGCACTGAGAGAAAGTCACGGTCAATATTAAGGGAGAGCTTCACTGTCAGGAGGTCAATCTTCAGACAGTGCTCCAGGACTGAGGCTCAATATTAAGTGACTGCGATACTGTCAGAGGGTCAATGATGAGCACGTGCTGAAGTGTTGCAGAGTAAGTACTGAGGGAGTACTGCATTGTCAGTGTCATCAATGAGTGAGCTCCACACTGTCGGAAGGCCAATTTTTAGCAAGTGCTGCACTGTTAGAGTGTCACTACTGAGGGAGAACTGCACTGTCAGAACAGTGAGTCATCACAGAGCACTGCACTGTCAGAGGGTCAATATTAATGGTATGCTACACAGAGTTGGGTTAGCAATGAGGGAGTGCTACACTGAGGGGAGTCAGTACGAAGGGAAACTGCCCTCTCAGAGGGTCAACAGTAAGAGTGTGCCAGCGGTTCAGTGCTGGGAAATTACAGCACTGAGAGACGGTCAGCAGTCCCTCAGTCCTGACTCTCTGACAGATTAGCCACTCCCAGAGATTCGGTCCTCCCTCATAACTAGCCGCCTGGCAACAAGGTACAAACTCAGAACTGACCCTCTGGCCATTATGCCCTCTCTCTGTTTTGACATTTTAAACATGAGGGTCTTCCCTTAATCATGGGGATTTTCAGCACTTCCTCAGTACTCCTGGCCCCCTGACAGTGTTGCACTACCTCAAACTGACCATATTAAGATGAGGCATCATCTCAATTTGATCCTTTGACAATGATGCACTCCCTCAGCACTGACCCTCTAACAATAAGGCACTCCATCAGTCGTGACCCTCTGCTGATAGTGCTGCAGGACCTCAGTACTGATCCTCCGATTGTGCGATTCCCTCAATTTGTATCCCATTGCAATGAGGCACTGCATTCGTATGGCCCTCTGACGAAGTAGCACAGCCTCAGAAGTGATCCATTGACAATGAAGCTTTCCCTCGGTACTGACCCTCTGAGTGCTACTCGACCACAGCACTGAGACTCTAATCCTGCATAACTGTCTCAATTCTGACCTCAATCCTGACCCTCTGATTGTGAGGCACTCGGTTCTGACCCTGTTACATTGACATTGCAGTTCTTCCTCATTGTTGAAACCTCCTGCAGTGCAGAATTCACTGACGCTCACGCACTCCCAATGCGGCATACCTTTAATACTGAACATCTGCTAGGACTGCAGGGAGCTGACTCTGACAGTGCAGCATTCTCTCAGTATTGACCCTCTGACAGTATTTCGGGGAGTGCTGCACTGTCAGAGAGTCAGAACTGAGGAAGAGCTGCACTGTCAGTGGGCAAATATTCATGGATTGCTTGGGTCAATTTTAATGGAGTTGTGCAGTGTGACACATTCAATATGAAGAGAGTACTGCACTGTCAGAGGGTCAATGATGGGAGAGTGCTGTGCTGTTGGAAGTTGTGTACTGAAAGGGAGCCGCCCTGCCAGAGGGCCTATATTAAGGCAGTCAGCATTGTGAGAGGGTCGATATTTAGTGCATGCTCCTGTCTCAGAGGGTCAATTTGATGGGACAACATGCCTCTGAAACTAACTTGTTGGAGTGCTGCACCGCCTGAGGGTTCGTCTGAAGGGAGTGATGCCCTGTCAGATGATGAGCTTTCCCTCATCTTTAACCGTCTGACAGTGCAGCACTCCCATAATATTAACCCGCTACCAGTGTGGCACGTGCTTACAATTGAACTTCTGACAGTGCACAAGTCCAACAAAATGATCCTCTTGAGTGTCGCACACACTCAATATTGGCCCTCCAACAGTGCAGCACTCCCTCAGGACTGACTGTCTGACATTGATACGTGGATCGTGTAGCAATCCTGTAATATTGACCCACTGACACAGCAGAACTCCCTCAATATTGTTTTTCTGACAGTATTGCACTCCTGATCCTTCGGCAGTGCCCCTTGATATCAATCTTTTCACATTAGACCACTCCCTCAGCACTAACTCTCTGAATGTGCAGCACTTCTCAGGACTGATTCTGTGATATTTCAGCACTCCCACATCATTAACCCTCTGACAGTGCAGCCCTCCCTTTATATCAACCCTCCAACAGTGCATTGTTTCCTTAATATTGGACCTCTGATTGTGTGATACTCCCTCAGTGCGAAACTCTGACAATACAGCACTCTCTCTGAAATAACTCTCTGATTAAGCACTTCCTCAGTGCTCACCCTCTGAAAATGGAGCTTTCTCTCATTACTGACCCTTTGCAGTGCTGCACTGCCGCAGCACTCCATTAAGAGTGATCCTCTGACAGTGTGGCACTCCCCTAATATTGGTCCACTGACTGTGTGGCACTCCCTTAATACTGACCTGCTCGCGGTGCATCACTGCTCTAATATCAAACCTGCAGCTCTATCAGAGGGTCTGTCCTGAGCAAGTGCCCCATCATCAGCATGTCAATTCTGAGGCAGTGCCTCTATATCAGTGAGTCAACATTGAGGTAGCTCCTGACGGTCAGAATTACGGGAGTGCCTCATATTTAGAGGGTCATTAACTGAGGGACAGCCTCATGATCAGCGGGTCAGTCTTTACGGACTGCCTTATAGCCAGTGTGTCAGTTCTGAGGCAGTGCCCTCAATGTAACAGATTTAGAAATGGGGGAGGGGGCACATGATGAGAAGGTCAGTAGTAAGCTATTGGAACTTTGTCAGAGGGTCAGTACTCAGCGAGTGCCTCATTGACATCGGGTCCATACAGAGGGTTTGCACTGAGGGAATGCTTCCTTGTCAGAGATTCAGAACTGAGAAAGTGCCTCATTGTCAGAGGCTCATTCCTGAGGCAGTGCCTCATTGTCAGAGTGACATAATCAGATGGCACTCCCTCAATTCTAGACCTTAATACTGACCCTCTGACAATGAAGCATTGCCTCAGGACTGACCCTATGATAATGAAGTGTTCCTCAGGATTGAACCATTGACGATGTGACTCTCCATTCGTGTTGACCTTCTGATAATGGGGTTCTCCTTAAGTACGGACCCTCTGACGGTTGTGCACTGCCTCAGTACTGACCCTCTAAATATCTGCCACTCCGTCAATTCTGACCTCCTTACGCTGAGGCATTACCTCAATCCTGACTGGGGTGCAGGTCTCTGGCACAGAGTCTGTTGCTCTTGGAACGAAGGGAAGGGGGTATAGGAGGAGAGTGTTAGTCATTGGGGACTGAATAGTTAGAGGGACAGATAGAAGGCTTGTTTGGAACCGAAGAGACTCACGATTGGTGCGTTGGCTCCAGGTGGTAGAGTCCGTGTTGTCTCGGATAGTGTCTTTGGGGTCCTGAAGGGAGAGGGTGACCAGCCCCAAGCCATGGTCCACATCGGCACCAACGACATACGGAGAAAGAGGGATAGGGATGTCAGGCAGGATTTCAGGGAGCTCCGCTGGAAGCTGAGAGCTCAAACAAACGGAGTGGTTATCTCTGGTTTGTTACCCGTGCCAAGTGATAGCGAAGCAAAGAACAGGGAGAGATTTCAGCTGAAGACGTGGCTGCAGGGATGCTGCAGGTGGGAGGGCTTCAGGTACATGGACAATTGGGGCTTATTCTGGGGAAGGTGGGACCTCTACAAACAGGATGGTATCCACTTGAACCAGAGGGGCACGAATATCCTGGGCGGGAAATTTGCTAGTGCTGTTCGGGTGGGTTTAAACTAGCTTAGCAAGGGGATGGGAAACTGTGGTGTAGTTTCAGTACACAGGAGAAAGAGAATAGAGAGGACATGGACAGGATCTCAGTGTCACAGGAGTGTGCTGGCAAACAGCAAGCTGAATTGAAGTGCATCTACTTCACTGCCAGGAGCATCCGGAATAAGCGAGGTGAGCTTGCAGCATGGATAGGTACCTGGGGCTTCGATGTTGTGGCCATTACGGAGACATGGATAGAGCAGGGTCAGGAATGGATGTTGCAGGTTCCAGGGTTCAGATCTTTGAGTAAGATCGGGTAAGGTGGGAAAAGAGGGGGAGGTGTGGCTTTGTTTGTCGAGGACAGTATAACGGAGGCTGAAAAAACTTTTGAGGAGGACTGGTCCACTGAGGTGGGATGGGCTGATGTCAGAAACAGGAGAGGAGAGGCCATACTGCTGGGAGTTTTTTAATAGGCCTCTGCAAAGTTCCAGGGATCTGAAGGAGAGGATTGGCAAAACGATTCTGGGCAGGAGTGAAAGGAACAGGGTGGTCATTATGGGAGACTTTAACTTCCTAAGCATTGACTGGAAATGCTGTAACCCTCGTACGTCGGATGGATGAGTTTTCGTCCAATGCACGCAGGAGCGTTTCCCGACACGGTATGTCGAAGGGCCGACGAGAGGGGAGGCCACGCTGGATCTGGTACTTGACAGTGAACCAGGCCAGGTGTTTGATTTCGTGGTAGGTGAGCACTTTGGAGAGAGTGACCATAATTCGGTTACGTTTAGTTTAGCGATGGAGTGGGAGAGGAACATGCCACAGGGCAAGACTTACAGATGGGGGAAGGCAATTATAATTGGGCAAGACTTAGGAGGCAAAGAATGGGGTAGCAAAATGCAGGGGATGGGGACAATCGAAATGGGGAGCTGGTTTAAGTAACAGATATTGCGTGTCCTTGATAGGTACGTCCCTGTCCGGCAGGGGTCAGTGATAAGGTAGGGGAGCCGTGGTTTACTAAAGAAATTGTATCTCGCGTTAAGCAGAAGAGCGAGGCTTATGTGATGTTGAGATGAGATGGATCAGTTGATGCGATGGTGAGTTACAGATGAGCAAGGAAGGATTTAAAGAGAGAGTTAAGAAGAGCAAGGAGGGATCCTGAGCAGTCATTCGCAGGTAGAATAAAGGAGATCCGTAAAGTTTTCTCAAGGTATGTGAGGAATATAAGGATGACTGGGGTAGGAATAGGGCCAATCAAAGACAGAAGTGGGAAGTTGTGTGTGGACCGGGTAGAGATCGGAGAGGTGCTAAATGAATATTTCTCATCTGTTTTCACTGAGGAAGAGGAGAATATCGTTGAGGAGACGACTGAGATACGTGCTATTAGACTTGAAAGGATTCAGGTTAGTAAGGAGGAGATGTTATCAATTCTAGAAGGTGTGAAGCTAGATAAATCCCCTGGGCCTGAGAGGATTTTTCCGAGAATTCTCTGGAAAGCTCAGGAGGAGGTGGCGGAGCCCTTGGCTTCGATCTTTGAGTCCTCATTGTCTGCAGGTTTAACACCAGAGGACTGGAGGATTGCAAATGTTGTGCCCTTGTTCAAGAAGGGCAGTAGAGATGAGCCAGGCAATTACAGCCAGTGAGCCTTAGGTCCGTTGCAGGAAAAGTTTTGGAAAGGGTTATAAGAGATCGGGTTTATAATCATCTCGGAAGCAACAATTTGATTGGAGATAGTCGACATGGATTTGTCAAGGGCAGGTCGTGTCTCACAAACCTCATGGAGATTTTGAGGAGGTGACCAAGCATGTGGATGAGAGAAGGCCAGTTGACGTAGTGTACATGGACTTCAGTAAAGCCTTTGATAAGGTTCCACATGGTAGGCTATTGGAGAAAATACGGAGCCATGTGATTGAGGGAGATTTAGCAGTTTGGATTAGAAACTGGCTTTCGGTAAAAAGGCAACCAGTGGTGTTTGATGGAAAATATTCAGCCTGGAGTCCGGTTACTAGTGGTGTGCCTCAAGGGTCTGTTTTTGGCCCACTGCTGTTTGTCATTTTTATAAATGACTCGGATGCAGGCATAGGTGGATGGGTTACTAAGTTTGCAAATGACACTAAAGTCGGTGGAGTGGTGGACAATGTGGAAGAATGTCGCATGTTGCAGGGAGACTTGGATAAAGTGCAAAATTGGGCGGAAAGGTGGCAAATGGAGTTCAATGTGAGGTGATTCGCTTTGGGAGGAATAATAGCAAGGTACAATACTGGGCCAATGGAAAGATTCTTGGTCGTGCGGATGTGCAGAGGGACCTTGGCGTCCATGTGCACAGATCTCTGAAAGTTGCCACCCATGTTGATAGTGCTGTGAAGAAGGCATACGGTGTGTTAGACTTTATTGGTAGAGGGATTGAGTTCCAGAGCCGTGATGTCATGCTGCAACTGCACAAAACGCTCGTGCGACCTGTTCTGGTCGCTCCATTGCGGGACGAATTCGGAAGCATTGGAAAAGGAGCAAAGGAGATTTACCAGGATGTTGCCTGGTCTGGAGTGAAGGTCTTTGGAGAGAAGGCTGAGCGACTCGAGTCTGTCCTCACTGGGGAGAAGAAGGCTAAGAGGGCCTTTAATAGAAACATACAAGACGATCAGAGAAAGATGAGTCAGGGTGGACGGTGAGAGTCTTTTTCCTAGGATGATGATGTTGGCTTGTACGAGGGGGCTCAGCTACAAATTGAGGGGTGATGGATTGAAGACAGATGTCAGAGGCAGGTTCTTTACCCAGAGAGTGGTAAGGGCGTGGAATGCCCTGCCTGCCAATGCAGTTAACTCAGCCACATTCAGGGCATTTGAACAGTCCTTGGATAAGCATATAGATGATGATGGGATAGTGTGAGGGAACGGGCTTAGATTAGTTCACAGGTTGGCGCAACATCGAGGGCTGAAGGACCTGTTCTGCACTGTATTTTTCTATGTTCACAGATGACACTAAAATGAGTGAGAGAGTAAAGTCTGAAGAGGACAATGAAAATCTGCAGAAGGATGCAGAAAGTTAAAGTGAATGGACAAGGGTCTAGCAGATGGAGTCCAATGATGGTAGATGTGAGGGTATCCATTTTGGTAGCCATTATGGAAAAATGGAGTCTTGCTTAAATGGTGAAAAATTGTAGCATGCTGCTCCGCAGAGGGAGCTGGGCAGCCATGTGTCTGAATCAGGTAGTTTGCAGATGCGGCTGGTAATTGAGACAGCAAATGGAACAGTGTCCTTCATTGCGAGAGTGATGCAGTTTAAAAATCGGGAGGGTATGCTACAGTTGTATAGGGTGCTGGTGAGGCTTGGTGTGGAGTAGTTTGTACAGTTTTAGTCTCCTCACTTGAGAAAGGATGTACTGGCACTGGAGGGGGTGCAAAGGACGTTCACGAGGTTGATTCCAGAATTAAAAATGTTGCTGTATGGGGAGAGATTGAGTAGACTAGGATTGCAGTCACTGGAATTTAGAAGAATGAGGGGTGATCTAATAGAAACTTTTAAAATTATGAAACAAATGGATCGGAAATTGTTTCCACTGATGGGCGAAATTCCAACTTGGGGGCACAGCCTCAAAATAAGTGTGAACAGATATAAAACTGAGTTGAGGATGAGCTTCTTCATCCAAAGGGTTGTGAATCTGTGGAATTCTCTGCCCACTGAAACAGTTGAGGTTCCCTTGTTGAATGTTTTGAAAGCCAAAACAGATAGATCTTTGAACAGGAAAGGAATTGAGGGTTATGGTGAATGGGAGGGTAAATGGAGCTGAGTCCGCAAAAAAGATCAGCGGAACGAGCTGGGAGAGACAGATGGCCTACTCCTGTTTTATTTCTTATGTCCGTACGTCCTTAGATTGCCATCCTTGTCATTCCTCCTTCCCTGGAATAGGCCAGATCTGAACGCTGATCAGTAGGTCTTTAAATAACTCCCACGTATCAAATGTTGACTTGTTCAATAAAAGCTCCTCCCAATTAATACTGCTCAGCTCCTACCTAACACTGATGTAATTTTCCCTCCCCCAATTTCGTCCCTTCCCACAAGGTCCTGATTATCCATGGCTGTCTTAAAATGTAAGGAGATGCGATTGCCCATTTCAGAAGCTCCTGCTTCACTGTTATTCCCAAGTGGGAGTCAGCTACAGGTTTTCTTGTTCCACGATGGGGGAGGAAATGGCCGAGACGTATTATTGCTGGACTGTTAATTCAGAGACTGAGATAACATTCTGGGGACCTGTGTTCAAATCCCAGCACAGCAGATGGTGGAATTTGAATTCAATATAAAAGAAAATCATGAATTAAGAATATACCATGAATTCATTGCCAAATGTCAGAAAAACTCACCTGGTTCACTGATGTGCTTTCGGGAAGGAAACTGCCACCCTTACATGATCTGGCCTACATGTGACTGCAGACCCACAGCAATATGATTGACTTTGAACTGTCCCCTGGGCAATTAGGGATGGACAATAAACACTGCGTAGCTAGGGATGCCCTCCTCCCATTAACAAATAAATAAAATTGGATTCTAGATCTTCCGATCCAAGATCGTTTCTTGCTCTCATACTAATTTCTTTGCTTACAGTCACTTTCCCTCCTGCCTGTCTTTTTGGAATGCCGTATAGCCCTGCGCACTTAGCTCCAGTGTTGATCTCCTTGTAACCATGTCTTTGTAATAGCTATAAAATCATGCCCGTCAACCTAGAAATGTGCTATTAATTTGTTGATTTTGTTCTGAATACAATGAGCACGCAAGCAAAGAGCCATGAATTTAGCTTTATCACTTGATTTCACCTCTTGACACTATTTACAGCTGTTTTCTGTTTGTACATGCTGTCTTTTCCAGTACCACGCTGAGTATTGTTATCCCGATAGTTCTTTCGTCTCAGTCCGTGTGTATTCCTGGGCGAATGTGCTCGTGTGGTCTCAGGAGTTGCGGAGGTCACGGCTCTGGGACAGCCGTTTCATGGCCCTATGCTGCAGGTAAGAAGAAAAGAAAATCTCTTGCTCTGAGCTCTGCAAACCTGGGCAATGTCAAAAGGGAAACAAGGTCAAAAGAATTTCAACAAGAATCTCAAAATTAACTGCTGAATTCATATCAACATTACGGGCATCGCCCAACTTAGTGGCCACAACATCCCACTTTCTATTCTTCACAAACAATCCAAAGGCTGAAGTATCCGTATCCCTCTTAACTTTTATGGTTTTTGAGCTAATTTCTTGTTTCTAACTTGTGCATATTTGTGGTGCCTTATGACTTCTTGCATTTAGCAATTGATAAAACTCACTCTCTCACGAGTTCAGGAGAAGCTAGTTTTACAGAATCCCCAGTGTGGGAACAGGCCACTCAGCTCAACAAGCCCACAGCAACCCTCCAAAGAGCATCCCACCTAGACCCATCCCCATTCCCCTCCTCTATCCCTGTCAGCCTGCATTTCCCATGGCTAATGTACCTAACCTACACATCCGTGGGCACTGTGGGTAATTCAGCATTGCCAATCCACCTAACCTGCACATCTCTGGACTGTGGGAGGAAACCAGAGCACCCAGCAGAAACCCACACAGACAAGGGGAGAATGTGCAAACTCGACACAGACAGTCATCGGAGGCTGGAATGGAACTCAGGTCCCTGGTGCTGTGAGGTAGCAGTACTAAGTACTGAGTCACCGTGTCACCCTGAGTTATCTTGACTCCTTCTGAAACATAGGAAGGTATCCACAAGACAAAGATCCTTTTTAATCAGCTTAATTCATACCAACTGAGGTGGATCTAGTTGGGTGTGTAAAGAAGGGGAGTCTTTCACGAGGGAACTGAACAATTTGGGAGACTCAGTCACCGAGGGAGCCTGACCCGAAGACTGGTCAAAACAATAATGATTCGATATGAATTAGTTAGAATGCAGCTGTTAACAGTAATCCTCCATCCCTATGTGGGAGCAAGATTTAACATTCAAAATCCAAACTGAAACTTTTGAACAAGGTAGTTCAAAACAGCCAGTTCTCTGATTGAGGTTGTGAACTTGCTCGCCGAGCTGGCTTCTTCTCATTCAGACGTTTTGTCACCATGATGGGTGACATCATCGGTACAGCCTCCAATGAAACGATGTTATTCTACTCTGTCTGGAATTGACACTGTCCAGTCTGTTACCATGAGTACTGTCATTTCCGGTTTTGATCTGTATGGGTTTGTATGTGGGGGTCCAATTGTATCTGTTTGTTGGTTGCATTATGGGTGGAGAATCACGCCTCTCAGAGGACACTGCGACAAGGTAACCGTAGTAGCCCAAGCCAAGCGTAGACACGCACAGGAATTCCGAGAGGCATGGTTCTGCACCCGTTCTCCAGCCTCACATTCTTGGTCTCTTCAGTCTGAATATGATCACTCAACCATATCCTTGATGACAAACAATAGAGTCTTACTTCCCAAAATCTACAAACAGGACTGTCCAGACAGATCCATTTGTTCTAATGATATCATCTTCTGCTGGAGGGATTCCGAAATGTCTGCATTCTTCCTCAACTGAGCATTCCTTGCATTCGTGGTTGACAGAGCTGTCAGCCATGTCCATTGTGCTGCAGGGTTCCCAAGCGGAATATGAGTTGCTGTTCCTGCAACTTTGGGGTGGCATCATTTGTGGCACTGCAGGAGGCCCATGTTCAGTTTGGTTATGACTTTTGAGGAACGGATGGTCCCTTTGAGATTGAAATTGGAGAAAGATTTCAGGATTTTTTCATGTTCTTGTCTTTCTGTTATGCCCCTAGGAAAAAAGCAATGTAAGTGCCGTTAATGTTTTGCACGGCGAGCTGCTGCATACTAACCGGTCTCACACCATTACCATCACCTTGCCCTTGTGAAGGCAGATATGGATAAGGTTCTCAAAGCTGATAGAAGATTGAAACCACTCTAATCCTGTGACGATGGTAAGTTTCCCTTCTTTAAAAAAAAAAATGCTTGCAGCTGAATTCGCATAATATAGAGCACAGTGGCTCTGGTTAACACCACTGTCTCAATTCCACCCTTTGGTGACTTTCTGTGTGGAGTTTGCACATTCTCCATGTGCCAGGGTTTTCTCCGGGTGCTCGAGTTTGCTCCCACAGTCAAAAGATGTGCAAGGTCGGTGGATTGGCCATGCTAAATTTCCCAAGGTGTTCAGTGATGTGTAGGTTAGGTGAGTTATAGGTGGATGGGTCTGGGTGGGATGCTGTGAGGGGCAGTGTGGACATGTTGGGCTGACCGACCTGTTTCCACACTGTAAGGGTTCTCTGATTCATGATTCCATGATTTTACTGAGCGCAAAGGTACAATATTGACTCATCATATTTGTCTCACCTCTTTACACGTTGATAAGAAAGCTTTAATGTCAGTTTCTATGCATTTGCAACTTGTCTGCTGTCTCTGACAAGGCTGACGATATCTCCTTCTCTAATGCACATCTCCTGTCCCCTAACACTGAGAGGTGACACTTGCTTTTCATTTAGTACAATAAAAAAAACAATAGCCTCCATATTACATCCAGCGGCTTCTCTTAACACTCACACACTGTTCTTTTTTTCCTCCAGGTATTGACCACCCATCATTTCTAATTCCTCATCTCATCTCTCTCTCATGCGCGCTCTCTCTCTCTCTCTCTCTCATGCACTATCTCTCTCTCTCTCTCTCTCATGCGCTCTCTCTCTCTCTCTCATGCGCTCTCTCTCTCTCTCTCATGCGCTCTCTCTCTCTCTCTCTCTCTCCCTCTCTCTCTCTCTCTCTCTGTCTCTCTCTCTCTCTGTCTCTCTCTCTCTCTCTGTCTTTATCTCTCCTCTCCCTGTTCTCCCCCATCACTTCACTCACAGGCACCAACAGAGGTTCACAGTCACACTATGTTGCACATGCATATTCTGTCCCTCATGCACAAACACACTACACACACACAAAAAAAAGTCAGGAACACAGTCTCTCACGAACACACTCTATCACATTCTCACTCATTCATACTCCATACCGTCACACAGTCGTACACGGTCTTGCACACATTCTGTGGCACACTTGCATGCACTGTCGCAGGATCTTTTGCCAATGCTCTCACTCTCAAGTACACACATACTACCACAAATCTCTCCCTCACACACTTAGGTTTGCAAATTCACTTGCTGTCAAGCTCACTCACACTTACAGACACACTCACTCCCTCATGCATGCTGTAACACTCCCTTCTTGTGCTAACTCCCTTTCACACACTCTCAAGCACAGTCACTGGCACACACATTCTGTCGTGCGCACACACACACTTTCATGCACTGTCTTTGCACTCTTGAGCACAATCATATGCTCACCTCTCTCTTGCACACAGTCAATTTGATTTGAGTCAGAGATAATGGGAGCTGCAGATGCTGGAGAATCCAAGATAATAAAATGTGAGGCTGGATGAACACAGCAGGCCAAGCAGCATCTCTGATGAAGGGTCTTGGCCCGAAACGTCAGCTTTTGTGCTCCTGAGATGCTGCTTGGCCTGCTGTGTTCATCCAGCCTCACATTTTATTATCTTGATTTGAGTCATCATTGTCACATGTGCCCAGGTACAGTGAAAAGTTTTCTTCTGCATGCAGTATAGACAGGTGATATCAAACAAGGCGCATTAGTGAAACGGAACATAGTGACAGCTACAGAGAAGATGCACAGAGAGCAAGATCAAAATTAGATTTAAGCTTTTCAGTGTCCTATTCAGATGTCCAATAACAGCGGTGAAGAAGCTGTTCTTGAATCTTTTCACGCATGTATACAAACTTTTTTTACATCTTCCCTTCAGAAAAAGGGAGAAGAGAGTGTAATTGTGGGGTGAGAAGGGCCTTTGATTATGTCAGTTTCTTTCCCGAGGCAGCGGGAAGTAGAGGTGGAATCAACGAATGGAAGGCTGGTTTGCATGATGGACTATGCTGTGTTCATGACTCTGCAGTTTCTTGTGGTCTTAGGAAGAGCTGTTGCTAAACCATGCTGTGACATGCATCCAGATAGGATGCTTTCTCTGGTACACGAATGAAAGTTGACCTTGTGTACACTCCAAATTACCTTCGCCTGCTGGGGAAATAGAGACATTTGGTGTGCTTTTTTGCCCATTGCGACGATCTGGGTGGACCAGGAGAGATTGTTGGTGATCGACACTCTCAACTATCTCCACCTCAGCAACATCTCTCTGTGTCTGATGCAGGCGCTCACACACTCACATTCTGTCACCTATTCTGTCTGTCTGTCTCTCCCTCTCTCCCTCATCGCCCATCTCTCTGTCTCTCTCGCTCTCTCTCTCGCGCTGTCTCTCTCTCTCGCGCTGTCTCTCTCTCTCGCGCGCTCTCTCTCTCGCGCGCTCTCTCTCCCTCCCCCACCCCCCAACCTCTCTGGCTTTCTCTCTCTCTCTCTCTCTCCCTCTCCCTCTCCCTCTCTCTCTCTCTCTCTTTTTCTCACACACCAACTCATTGCTCAGTATTCCATGGTATCTGAATTGTTGGAAGAATTAACTTAGACTGAGCGTGGATTTTCTCCCAAATTAGTTATGACAAAGCAGAACCAATTCTGCCTGGAAGAAGAAAGGCAGGAGCCATAATAATTAGGGATTGTTTTGCTAGAGGAACCGTGCTGTGACATGCATCCAGATAGGATGCTTTCTGTGGTACATCAATGAAAGTTGCCCTTGTGGGCACACGCAATTGCCTTTGCCTCCTGTGAAGTAGAGACAACGGTGTGCTTTTTTGCTCATTGCGATGATGTGGATGGACCAGTGAACTAATCTAAGCCCATCCCCCTACACGATCCCATGATCATCCATATGCTTATCCGCGGACTGTTGAAATGCCCCTAATGTGGCTGAGCTAACTGCATTGGCAGGCAGGGGGTTCCACATCCTTACCACTCTCTGAGTAAAGAACCTGCCTCTGATATCTATCTCAAATCTATTATCCCTCACTGTTTAGCTGTGCCCCCTCATACAAGCTGACGTCATCATCCTCGGAAAAAGACCCACACTGTCCACCCTGTCTCATCCACTGATCATCTTGTATGTCTCTATTAAATCCCCTCTGAACCACCTTCTCTCCAATGAGTACAGACCCAAGTCCCTCAGCCTTTCTTCAGAAGACCTTCACTCCGGACCAGGCAACATCTCCTCTGCACCTTTTCCAATGCTTCCACATCCTTCCTGTAATGGGGTGACCAGAACTGTCCGCAATATTCCAAATGAGACCGCACCAGTTTTTTGGACAGTTGCTCTGGATCTCAATCCCACTGCCAATAAAACCTAAAACACCGGAAGCCGCCTTCACAGCACTATCAACCTGGATGGCAATTTTCAGGGATCGACATAGATGGACACCCTCTGCACAGCAACACTACCAAGAATCTTTCCATTGATCCAATATTCTGCCTTCCTATTATTCATCCCAAAGTGAATCACCTCACATTTATCTGCATTGAACTCCATCTGCCACCTTTCCGCCCAATTCTGCAGTTCATCCAAGTCTACCTGTCACCTGCAACATTCTTCCACATTGTCCACCACTCCACCGACTTGAGTGTCATCTGCAAACTTACTAACCGATTTACCAATGCCTCCGTCCAAGTCATTTCTAAAAATGACAAACAGCAGTGGTCCCAAAACAGATCCTTGAGACAAACCAGTAGTAACCAGACTCCAGGCTGAATATTTTCTATCAACCACCACTGGTTGCCTCCTTCGCCAAAGCCAGTTTCTAATCCAACCTGCTAAATCTCCCCCAATCCCATGTCTCCATGTTTTCTCCAATAGCCTACCATGTGGAACCTTATCGAAGGCTTCACTGAAGTCCATGTCCACCACGTCAACTGCCCGAACCTCATCCACGTGCTTGGTCACCTTCCAAAATTACTCCATGAGGCTTGTGAGACACGACCTGCCCTTGACAAATCCATGTCGACTATCTCCCATCAAATTGGTGCTTGCTCGATGATTATAAATCCTATCTCTTATAATCCTTTCCAAAACTTTTCCTGCAACAGACGGAAGGCTCACTGGGTTTATAATTACCTGGGTCATCTCTACTGCCCTCTTTGAACAAGGGCACAACATTTGCAACCCTCCAGCCTTCTGGTACTAAACCTGTAGACAATGAGGATTCAAAGATCAAGGCCAAAGGCTCTGCCACCACCTCGGTAGCCTCCCAGAGAATCTGAAAGTTTCGAAGGATGATGCGTTGTATCCGGAGGTTGGTGGGGTGGTACGTCAGGACGAGGGAGACTTTGTTTTGGTTGTTGTTGCGGGGTGGGGTGAGAGGGATTTGTTGCAGGAAATGCTGGAGACACGATCGAGGGCGTTATCAACCACCGAGCGGTGGAAGTTGTGGTCCTTGAAAAATGAGGACATCTGAGATATACGGGAATAGAATACCTCATCCTGGGAGTGCAGATGCAGAGGCAAAGGAATGGGGAATAGGGGATCAATTGTTGCAGGAATATGGTGGGAGGAGGTGTAATCTTGGTAGCTGTGGGAATTGGTGGAGTTGAAATGGATATTTGTTTCTCAGTGGTTGGAAATAGAGTGGTCCAGGTAGGAGAGAGAGGTATCAGAGATTGTCCAGGTTAACTTCAAGTTCGGGAGGAAGGTGTTGGTGAAGTGGATGAACTGTTGGAGCCCCTTGTGGGAACACGAGGCGGTGCCGATACAGTCATCAATGTAACGGAGGAGGAGGTGGGGTTGAGGGCCAGTGTAGGTACGGAAGAGGGAGCGTTCCATGTAACCTACAAAGAGGCAGGCATAGCTTGGGCCCATTTGGCTACCCTGGCCACCCTCTTTGTCTGTAGGAAGTGGGAGGAATTGAAAGAGAAACTGTTGAGGGTTGTTCAAGGACCGGAACTTCCCCCTCCTCAGTGGTCAAAAACACCCTCGACCGTGTCACCCGCGTTTCCCACAACTCATCCCTCTCACCCGCACCCCATAATAACTACCAAAACAGTGTCCTCGTCGCCCTCACGTACCACCCCACCAACATCTGGATTCAATGCATCGTCCTCCGACCCTTCTGCCATCCGCAATCCAACCCCACCACCAAAGACGTTTTTCCCACCACCCTTAGGTGACCCCCTTATCCGCTCCACACTCCCCTCTAGCACTCCCGACACCCAGCACTTTTCCCTGCATATCCATAAATGTTGTCATCACAACGTTTAAAATTCACTGGTCCCGATACCTCCCCCCCATCCCAGGCCCCAGGAAGAATTTCCTCATCAAACAGATGTTTACCTGCACATCTGCTAATGTGGTAGACTGTACCCACTGTTGCCATTGTGGCCCCCTCTACATCGGGGAAACCAAACAGAGGTTTGGGGACCGCTTCACCTGTGCTCAGTTTGCACGAAAGAACTGCACCTCCCAGTCGTGAACTGTTTCGACTCTCCCTACCAATCCTCAGGTAACATGTCCATCCTGGGCCTCCTGCAGTGCCACAACGATGCCACCTGAAGGTTGCAGGAGCAGCACCTCATATTGCGCTTGGGAACCCTGCACTCCATGGTATCAATGTGGACTTCACAAGCTTCAAAATCACCCCTCCCCCTCCCGCATCCCAAAACCAGCCCACCTGTCCCATCCTGCCACCTCAAACCCCACCCCCATTTCCTGCCTCCTAACCTCTTCCCGCCCCGGAGACCTGTTCGTCCTCCCCGGACTGACCTCTCCCCTCCCTACCTCCCCACCTACATTCACCTCTGCTGGCTCCATCCCCACCTCTTGAACTTGTCTGTCTCCTCTCCACCTATCTTCTCCTCTATCCATCTTTGATCCGCCTCCCCCTTTCTCACTATTTATTTCAGAACTCTCTCCCCCTCCCCCTTTTCTGATGAAAGGTCTCGGCCCAACATGTCAGCTTTTGTGCTCCTCAGATGCTGCTTGGCCTGCTGTGTTCATCCAGCTGCACACTTTGTTATCTCTACATCTCTTAACAACCTCATTAAGTGAGTTCAAGAGAGAACTATGCAGGGTAGACTTTGGGTTTATCATTCTAACTTGCCAGTCCTGAAAGATGAAAGTTGGTTTGTGTTGGATGTTTGTCTCATAGCTACGAAAGATACACTGAAAGGATTTTTCAAATCTTTTGTTGAGAATTGTACCCATTTAGTCACTAATCCTTTTCCTTTTTTAAAGCTTCCTTGGTAGTGACAAATTTCAAATATCTGCGAAATTTTATTTGGCTTTGTATTGGTTCTCTGTGATTCTCTGTTCATGGCTCCACGACCTGCTAGCTAATTACAGAATTTATCATTGATGTGCTTCAGTCTTATATATCCCAATTTCAGGAGAAAGTCCAGAGAGACCTTTGAAAGGAAAGGGGTTTAGAAAGAAAATCTATCGATCAAAATCATGAACAGTTGATAAATTATTTGCACTTCATATTTCCAGAACCTACCCCGGAAGAGAGAGCCCAGAGAATTGCCAAAGCTGTCCGCAAACAGTCAACAGAAGTGAAGGAAAATTGGGAGCAATTGAAAACCCGTGCGAGCAACTGGCAGAAACAGGTGGAAAAGGCGTTGGAGAAACTTCAAGAACTGCAGAAAGCGCTGGATGATCTTGAGGCTCATGTGATAACAGCTGAGGGGGTCCACACTGATTGGCAACCTGTGGGTGACCTGCTTCTTGACTCATTGCAGGATCACATTGATAAAACCACAGTAAGTGCAATTACATTACACTTCACTTATGAACAGATGTAACCAGAATGTTGTATCGAGACGATCAGTAATATGAGTACTTCAGTAATATTGATTGAATGGTTGTTAACTGAATTTGCAAATTAAAACTTAGTTGAGCATGCCTTCTGATGATATCACAACATGAATATCAGTATAATTGAGGATTCTATTAGTCAGTGACATCAGCTGAGTTATCTGCTTGTTGCCATGTTATCAGGGTTAAAGGTCAAGTCTTAGCACGCCATTCGGCGACTCCTTAGAGAGAGACAACTGGTTATGATTTAACCTGAAGATCACCATGCCTCAGTCAAGTAGAGCGGTTGAGGCGAAGACCCTTTGTGGTAAGCTCACTGGTACGGCAATTGAGCCCTCTCTGCAGGGCATCACTCTGCATCACAAACCAACTGAATTTGAATAGAGTTGAGGATTGGAGAGCAATCCATGCAATTATTTTTTTTAATGAATGTTTCTCACTGGGACTCTCTCACTGGCAAACTTTTTAAAAGCCAGCTCAGCCATACAGGCGAGATCAGTTCCTGATCTCAGCTGAATTTTTTGACCTGGGGTGGGTCAGCGTTAGGAGTTCAGTGATTGGAATGAATTCTCATGAAGTTAGCGAGAGGGATACTACACGTGAATAGATCGATGTTTTGAGAAGAGGATGAGATATGAGCAAAAGTTTAATTGATGTGGAAGACCAGCCACAATCATCATCGACGGTGGAGCAGGCTTGAGCGGCCATGCAACATTGTGCTGCCGCTATTTGACTTGTTCTGTGGAAAGGAAGGAAAATGGTCCAAGTGTCAAAAATGATGAAGACCACATCATTCTACAACCTCAAAATTTGATTGTGTTCAGCATATTATCACTCCTGGTACCCCTAAATCCTGGTCTATCATCTCAGCAGCTCGACTCTGCCCAAAAGCTGGTTACTTGTGACATTTTTGAGGGATCTTCCCAAGTCTGAAAATCATTTTTGTTTTTGTAGAATCAGAGTTGGCCAGTGTGGAAGGAGGTCGTTTGGCATATCATAGCTCTTTGAAGTAACTCCCCAATTCGTCCCCCTCTGCTTGGCAATGACTTGAACCACTTATAAAATCTCTTTAATGGAGGGAAACTTTGAAGGCGTCTGAAAGGAGTATTCACAATCCCAGAATACAACTGAGCCTTATTAAGTTGTTAGTTCTGACGGTCAAGAGCTTGATGAAAGAGGATTGTTTGAAAAAGTGCCTTAAAAGAGAAAACGTACAGAGGCTAAGAGGTGTAGGAAGTTAGCGAGTTTTGAGAAGATTTGTTGCTCGGGTTGAGGTTCGGGATGTGAGTTTGCTCGCTGAAGGTGTAGGAAGTCTCTTCTTGGGTTTGAAGCCGACACAATTAAATGTTTGGCAACTAGTAGTGGGCCGTTTAAAATCAAGAGTGGGCAAGAGGACATAATTAGACGAGTGCAGATATCCTGAAGTATAGTTGGACTGGTGGAGATTACGAAAATAGCGATAGGCATAGCCAAGGAACGATTTGTAAACAAAAATGAGAATTTAATAAAATTACTGTTAATAGTATCAGTCAGGTAGAAAGTACAGAGAAGAGGATTTGGTTGAAGGTGAGACTCGGGCAGTGGAGTTTTAGACGACGTCAAGTTTTCAATGGGCAAATGTGGGACTCCAACAGGGAATGCATTGGAATTGTCAGGTCCAGAAGTGAAGTAGTTCCAGATGAAGGTTTCACTGCTAATGAGCCAAGACAAGAGACAGGTAGGCAGGATTGAAAAGATGTAAAGAGACAGCTTTAGGGATTGCATGAATGTGTGGTCGGACGTTCATCATGGGATAAACAAGATGCCAAGGTTGTGCTGAGACAAGCGTAATATTACATTGTTGCCAAGGCGGAGTAATGCAATCAGTAGGTAGTGAATAGAGATTGGTGTGGGGACCACAAAGTGGTCTTCCCAGTTTTAAATTGTTATCTCTACATAGTTGCGCAACTTAATGTTCTGTTCAAAAGGCATTACTGACAAGGAAACAGAAGTTAGCCATTTGTTTACTTGTCAATATATCTTGATTTTTCCACCATGTTCTCCAATTAATAACACAACATGTGCACTGTAAGAACTGAACTGTTCAAACCTTAAAAGGAGATGTTAAAATTGTGGAATATAAAGTTAAATTTATTTCATTGAAAATTTGAATAAATTACATGAAGGTTTGACCAAGACTGCAAGGAATTAGATGGAACATCAGATGAATAAAACAAGCAGTCGTAAGGTGGTCTTCGCTGGACGCTCCTGAAGAAAGAGAACGCAGCCAACCTTTCTTCCATCAGGGGGATTAATTGTGTGGTGTCAGACACAGTCGATTCAATCATTCCTTCTGTCTTTACTGTCTGACTGGACTGTGGTTGTAATATTTCCTTTTTTAAACGCTCAAGGTTAGACATACTTCACTTGACATTCTCATTTTATAAATTTTAAGAAGTTGACTTATTGTCAAGTCACGGTAGGATTGAAAACACGTTCTATAAGTGTTTGAAGTCAGAAGTCAAATGACACCAGCTTATAGTCCAACAGGTTCATTTGAAATCACACAAGCTTTTGGAGTGCAGCCCCTTCATCAGGTGCAGTTCGTGAGGTGACCACAGAGAGATCAAAAGATCATAGAATTGGCGTGAGTGGAGTGTCAGATAATAACTCTATACAGGTGACCAAGAGTGTTAGAGGCAAGTAAAGCGTTTATAAAGTACATGTCAGTGCTGTGTTGTCATGATAATCAGGCAGCGCAACAGGAATGTACAAAAGGTGACATCTCAGGTCAGACTCTGACTTGTAGTTTAGAGGCTTGTGTTCAGAATCTGTCTTAGAGTTTTAACCTTTATTTCAAAAGCAAGAATTTATAAGATACCACACTGACTGTAACTACAAGTTGTGTGTTTCTTCAACAAAATATCTGCAAACAAACAAACATCCTGGATGAAGACTTATTATCTGACACTCCACTCACACCAGTTGCAGGATGTTTTGATCTGTCTGCCTATCAATTGTGTGTCTGTGTGTTTACCTCCCTGACCGCACCTGATGAAGGGACTGCACTCCCAAAGCTTGTGTGATTTCAAATAAACCTGTCAGATTATAACCTGATGTCATGTGAGCTCTGACTTTGTCTATCCTAGTCCAACACCAGCACCTCCACATTATAACTGTTTGGAACCAAGTCAGTGCAACAGGTACATATCGAACATTTGACTTCGGAAGAATGCCTAGTGCTGAAAAATTCATTAATAACAAAGGATTTCTTCATTGTGCCATCTATCGTAACATGCTGCGTCTCACAGTCATAATGAAAGGATGGCCACTTCAATTTAGCAGGGCCAAGAACAGTTATGGACATTTTTAGCATGGGAGGAGGCCATTCAACCTATTTTATCTGTCCCAGCTCTCTCCCAGCACAAGAAAATTAATCCTTCTCTCGAACTCATTCCACATATTTCACAGAATTGAAATATATAGGTACATACTTAGGAGTTTTTAACATCAAGTGAGCAGTTCTCGCACTTCACCTTGTCACTAAAAATGGAAAACGTGACTTACAAAGAGTGGGTCTTTATTTTGTTCTGTTTTGATGATGAAGCAGATGCAAGTCGAAGTGCTGGAACTGGCCTCTTGAACTGACCAACTGTTCAACGTGTATAAAATGATTTCTGTGCGCATCTACTAAAAGCAGTTTTATGGAAGGAAAAGGTACCAAAGAAGATTTGGTGTATTGTGCTTGATGCTATTATACGCCAACCTGTGAAAACAGAACTCTACGACTGAGTGTTGAGTTCTGAGAGGGGGCTATCTTGTTTGAATTTACATTGCTAAGCCTAGGCCTATTTTCCCAACAGCAAAATTGGTAATCCAGCAAGAAATGGAAATTTCTCACATTTGTTGGCTGTAAGTGTCTGTTTAAAGTTTCCTTATATACAGGTGCTTAACCTGCTTTTACAGTTGGAACATTTGTTGTGCCAATGAAAATTTTTTGAATGGTTTCACCTCCAGTTTTCCTGTTTCTACATATTTGGTATTTTTTCAGGATAAGGACTATCTGCAAAATCTGAGATTGGGTTTTGAAAGACAGCAGCCTTTGTTTTGGAGAGATAATGGGAACTGCAGATGCTGGAGAATGCGAGATAACACCGTGTGGAACTGGATGAAGACAGCAGGCCAAGCAGCATCTCAGGAGCACAAAAGCTGACGTTTCGGGCCGAGAACCTTCTTCAGAAAATGGGGAGGGGGTGCGGGTTCTGGAATAAATAGGGAGAGAGGGGGAGGCGGATGGAAGATGGATGGAGGAGAAGATAGGTGGAGAGGAGAGTATGGGTAGGGAGGCAGGGAGGGGATAGGTCAGTCTGGGGAGGCCGGACAGGTCAAGGGAGCGGGATGAGGGGAAATAGGGGTGCGGCATGAGGTGGGAGGGGGGATGGGTGAGAGGAAGAATAGGTTTGGGAGGCAGGGACGAGCTGGGCTGGTTTTGGGATGCAGTGGCAGGACAGGAGATTTGGAAGCTTGTGAAATCCACACTGATACCATTGGGCTGCAGGGTTCCCAAGCAGAATATGAGTTGCTGTTCCTGCAACCTTCGGGTGGCGTCATTATGGCACTGCAGGAGGTCCAGGTTGGACATTTCCTCTCAGGAATGGGAGGGGGAGTTGAAATGGTTCGTGACTGGGAGGTGCAGTTGTTTATTGCAAACTGAGCGTAGGTGTTCTGAAAAGCGGTCCCCAAGCCCCTGCATCGTTTCCCCAATGTGGAGGAAGCCACAACGGGGACAGCGGATGTTTTGGATATTTCTTAAGCATTGATTTTCATTCAGAGTTGGTTGGATTTTGCTGAAGCAATAGACATAACTCACTATGACATAGACAATGTCAGAGTTAATGTTTCGCGTCCTGTGACCCTTCCTCAGATCTCACTCTTCACTGATGCTGCCAGACCTGCTGAGCTTTTCCAGCAACTTCTGCTTTTGTTGCTGATTTACAGTGCCCACAGTTAGAACATAGAACATAGAACAGTACAGCACAGAAAAGGCCCTTCAGCCCACAATGTTGTGCCGACCATTGATCCTCATGTATGCACCCTCAAATTTCTGTGACCATATACATGTCCAGCAGTCTCTCAAATGACCCCAATGACCTTGCTTCCGCAACTGCTGCTGGCAACGCATTCCATGCTCTCACAACTCTCTGCGTAAAGAACCTGCCTCTGACATCCCCTCTATACTTTCCACCAACCAGCTTAAAACTCTGACCCCTCGTGCTAGCCATTTCTGCCCTGGGAAATAGTCTCTGGCTATCAACTCTATCTGTGCCTCTCATTATCTTGTATACCTCAATTAGGTCCCCTCTCCTCCTCCTTTTCTCCAATGAAAAGAGACCGAGCTCAGTCAACCTCTCTTCATAAGATAAGCCCTCCAGTCCAGGCAGCATCCTGGTAAACCTCCTCTGAACCCTCTCCAAAGCATCCACATCTTTCCTATAATAGGGCGACCAGAACTGGACGCAGTATTCCAAGTGCGGTCTAACCAAAGTTTTATAGAGCTGCAACAAGATCTCACGACTCTGAAACTCAATCCCCCTGTAACTGAAAGCCAAAACACCATATGCTTTCTTAACAACCCTGTCCACTTGGGGGGCCATTTTAAGGGATCTATGTATCTGCACACCAAGATCCCTCTGTTCCTCCACGCTGCCAAGAATCCTATCCTTAATCCTGTACTCAGCTTTCAAATTCGACCTTCCAAAATGCATCACCTCGCATTTATCCAGGTTGAACTCCATCTGCCACCTCTCAGCCCATCTCTGCATCCTGTCAATGTCCCGCTGCAGCCTACAGCAGCCCTCTACACTGTCAACGACACCTCCGACCTTTGTGTCGTCTGCAAACTTGCTGACCCATCCTTCAATTCCCTCGTCCAAGTCATTAATAAAAATTACAAACAGTAGAGGCCCAAGGACAGAGCCCTGTGGAACTCCACTCACCACTGACTTCCAGGCAGAATATTTTCCTTCTACTACCACTCGCTGTCTTCTGTTGGCCAGCCAATTCTGTATCCAAGCAGCTAAGTTCCCCTGTATCCCATTCCTCCTGACCTTCTGAATGAGCCTACCATGGGGAACCTGATCAAATGCCTTACTGAAGTCCAGAAACACCACATCCACAGCTCGACCCTCATCAACCTTTCTAGTCACATCCTCAAAAAACTCGATAAGGTTTGTAAGGCATGACCTACCCCTCACAAAGCCGTGTTGACTGTATTTGATCAAGCCATGCTCTTCCAGATGGTCATAAATCTTATCCCTCAGAATCCTTTCTAACACCTTGCAGACGACAGACGTGAGACTTAGCGGTCTATAATTGCCGGGGATTTCCCTATTTCCTTTCTTGAAGAGAGGAATTACATTTGCCTCTCTCCAGTCCTCAGGTACGACTCCAGTGGAGAGCGAGGATGCAAAGATCTTCGCAAGTGGCAAAGCAATTGCATTTCTCGCTTCCCAAAGCAGCCGAGGACAAATCTGATCCGGGCCTGGCGACTTGTCAATCTTAATGTTTGACAAAATTTTCAGCACATCAGCTTCGTCTATCTCTATCCATTCCAGCATGCACACCTGCTCTTCAAAGGTTTCATTCACTACAAAGTTCGTTTCTTTCGTAAAGACAGAAGCAAAAAACTCATTTAGGGCTTCCCCTACCTCCTCAGGCTCCACACACAAGTTCCCTATGCCATCCCTGATCGGCCCTATGACGCAGGCAAAACTCTATCTCTGCAGGTAGCATGATGCTGAGTTCTCAAACTTCCCTGCCTTTTTGTAATATAATATTGTCTTTTTAGGACAGAAGTGGCTTTTTTTTGTTTGTTTTAACTTCTGCACATACTTTCTATGCATGTTAAAATTCTACACCTTTTCAGTTCACTGCAGTGCTGCATAATGAAGACTTGGAACAATTTTTTTTATAAAGTAGAAAATCAGTGTGGTTTGTTTTCCAAAATGTGATGTGTAAGTGCAACACTTAACAGTGTGTTCATCAAACTATTGTTTCCTTTGATCTTTGTGTTGCAGAAATTTCTAGAATCATTTCATATATATTTTTCTTGATATATTTTAGCAGCTTTCCTGGAGCAAGTCTGGTTTCCTTCGGATGAGACGACTTTCAGACATACTCCCTTTATTATGAGATTTAATTGCGGTAAAATGAGGAGGATTTTTATTCACTGAGACACACATGACTATATGTTTAAAGCATTGGAAAATGCGTTCTGTTCGGACTGTCATGTTATCTGGTGTTTGTACCAGGCTTCCCGATTAAATGCAAGTGATTAAGGATGCTAATGATGCCACATGTTATTACAAGAGGAAATGAAGATACAAGTCAGGATTTTATGCCACATTTATACATAGCATAGACCATGCAGCATGGATGCAGTGACTGAGTGAAATGGGATGCAGTGACTGAGTGAAATGGGATGCAGTGACTGAGTGAAATAGGGATGCAGTGTCGGAGGGAAATAGGGATGCAGTGACTGAGACAAATGGGATGCACTGACAGATGGAAATGGGAGACAGTGCCTCAGTGAAATGCTCACAACGAATTGCCCCCTCCAGTCCTGACCCGCTCTCAGCAACTTGCCCCCTCCGTCCTGCCCCGCTCACAGCGACTTTCCCCATCCGTCCTGACCCGCTGACAGCGAATTGTCCCCTCCGTTCTGACCCACTCGCAGCGACCTACCCCTGCAGTCGTGACCCGCTCACACCGACTAGCGCCTGCAGTCCTGACTCGCTCACACCTAAATCTTTTCTGAATCCTTTCCGGTTTCACAACATCTTTCCGACAGCAGGGAGACTGGAATTAGAAACAGTATTCCAATGGAGGCCGAATCAGTGTCCTTTACAGCTGCATGTGACCGAATGAGATGTGTTCACATTCCTTCTTGAAGAGGCTCAAGGAGAGCTCTGTGCTCAGTAGCCTGAAGGATGAACATAGCTCGATAAGTTTGTCTCAATCTGACATCCTGAAGCTCAGCAAATCCTTTTAAGCCAGTCCCTATGACACTATGCCCACAGACAGTGCCGTGACTCCCAGTCATTCCTGTCCTCGATCCTGGGGGTCTTTGACAACACCAAGCAGGAGAGCCTGGACTGACCATTATCTCTGGATGAGCTGGGGAAGGCCTTCGAGTCCTTAGAAAAGAATAAAACTGTGGGAGGTGATGCCTTTCCAGCTGAGTTGTATTCAGCTCTTTGGGGGTTGAGTGGCCAGGGCCTGCTGGAGCTTGGTGTTGTCAGGATGTCAGATTGAGACAAACGTATCGAGCTCTGTTCATCCTTCAGGCTGCTGGAGCTGTACGACAGTATGCTTCTGTCAGGTACTATGCGCAAATCCATGAGGAATGGTATCATCACCCTGACCTGCAAGTGGAAGGGAGTGAGGGAGGAAGTTAGAAAGCAGCGACCAATATAATTGGCGAATGTAGCCTACAAAATCCTGTCTCAGTCATGTGTAACTGGGTCAGGTCTGCTCTGCGATTGGTGATTGACCCTGACCAAACCTGTGCTGCAGGGGACAGGACGATCTCTGAGAGCCTCGCGCTCCGAGGGATACGATCACCGGCAGGCAGAACAGAGGGGTGGATACCTGCCTCATCAGCCTGGACCAAGAGAAGGCCTTTGGCAGGATATTGCATACCAACATGTGGGATGTGCTTTATAAAATGGGCTTTGGGGAGAGAATCTGCAATTGGGCCCGACAGATCTACACCGACATCATGAG
The DNA here is from genome assembly GCF_030684315.1 of Stegostoma tigrinum. Lineage (NCBI taxonomy): Eukaryota > Metazoa > Chordata > Chondrichthyes > Orectolobiformes > Stegostomatidae > Stegostoma > Stegostoma tigrinum. Next base: position 838,718 of record NW_026728820.1, read on the forward strand.
CGCAGTCTCAATCTGCGTATGGGAATCACAGAGCTTACCCATCAGATCCAGGGTCTGGCAGGGCTGCCCACTCTCTCGAGCCCTTTGCTGAGTCCATCAGTAAGGATGTGAGCCTGAGAAGTGTGATTATTCCAGGTAGAGCGGGCCTGCAGGTCAAAGCGTCCCTGTACGATAACGATGTCACCAATCTCTGCTCAGCCCCAGTGTCAGTGCGCAGGTTCATGAGCATCTGTGACCCTTTCAAACTCGCCTCGGGAGCCATGGTAAATCGAGACAAGAGTGAGGCCATGTTCTTTGGGATCTGGCCTGAATGATCCTTCATTCCCTTCACCGTCAGGGCAGATTACCCAAAAGTGCTGGGCACACAGTTCAGAGAGCCTGGGGCGTGCAGAAAGCCTTGGGAGGTGCACATTGTGGGTAAAATCCTGGTCATCAGGTGTGAGGCACTCTCTCTGTTGTTGTGCATGGCACAGTTCTGGCCCATCACCCACACTGCACTGTTTCCCTCATCCGAGCCATCTTCCATTCCTACTGGAAGCCTAAGATAGACCGTGTCTGCAACAACTCCATGTACTAAGCTCTGGCTAAGTGGGGGAAGAACGTACCCAATGTCACCCTCATCCTGATGTCCACCTTGTTGTGCATTAAGCTGTGTGTAGACTCTCAGTACGCAAAGACCGAGTGTCACTAGGTACTGAGGTACGACCTGATCCCAGTGTTGCGAACGAAGGGACTGGCCTCTCTGCCACGGAAAGCTCCAAGTATTTGGACCGTTCTATAACATATGTCCTTTGTTGTGAAATTTGCAAAGAAACAAACGTCTGACCGCCAGTCCATCAGGTAGTGGTCAGCACGCAGCGTGCTCGAGACCCTGTGGGAAAAGGAGAGGCTGGATCCTGTCGTGTAGTTCCCAGAGCAGACTGACAAAGTCATTTGGTACAATGTGTCATCATCAGAACTTTCCAACAAACAACAAAACATAGATTGGCGGGTGGTGAGAAGGGCACGACCTGTCAGATTGTTTATGTGCACCTTGTTGGCCTGTGCCACAGTACACTGCCCTGGAAGTGGCTGTGGGTGAAACCCGAAACATCAGCTTTCCTGCTGCTCTGATGCTGCCTGTCGTGCTGTGTTCATCCAGCCCACACCTAGTTCTCGCAGACTCCAGCATTAGCAGTTCCTACTCTCTCTCGACTCAGTGTGAGACCTTTTACAGTTACCGTATAGCTGCAGGGAGTGTGTGGATGAGGCCAGGCTCAATGTTTACCTTCAGCATATAGTTATTGGGAGGTGCACGGATGAGGACAGACTTGCTGTGAGGCTGTTCACAGTCACCGTATAGTAAGTCGGAAGCATGGAGATGAGGCCAGGCCCACTGTGATACTGTTTACAATCACTGTTTAGTTTCTGGGAGGAGTGTAAATAAGGCCATGCTCGGTGTGAGACTGTTTTGCGTCCCTGTATAATTACTGGAGGTGTGTCAATGAGGTGAGGGCAATTGTCAGACCGTTTACAGTCAAGTAGGACTTCCTGTGAGTTGTGCGAATGAGGCCAGGGCCACTGTGAGACCATTTACAGTCACTGTCGCACCCTACACCGGAAGCGTGTAGATGCTGCCAGGCTCCCTGTCAGTAACCAGGTGGTGTGTCCACGAGGCATAACTGGGATGCACTAAAAGCTTGGGGCATAACTGGGACGATGGGGCTGCTGCTGCCGAGGCACAGTCGGGAAGGACCACTGTCTGAGGTTTTCCTGCTGAAGGTAAATGAGGGTCCATTCAGTTATCGGACCCTCCCCGTGTCTCACATGTATGTAAATATTTTTGTTGTATGTCTGAGAGAGGTCTTTGGTTCATTGGGTGGAGCCAAAGTCCAATGCTTTATTTGTTTATTTGATACGCAGCTGGACAGAACGCAACTGCAGTTGTGACATTGTACATATACAAAGAGATTTCTTGTGAAAAAGGTGTATTTTTCAAATCAGAAATGTGACTGGGAGGAGTGTGGATGAGCCCAGGCTCACTGTGGGTCTGGTTACGGTCACCACATTGTCACTAAGATGTGTGTATATGAGGCATGGCTGGCTGTGAGACTGTGAAAAATCACTAATTAATAAGAGTTTGTTTCTTCAATTATTTGTTGGATGTGTGTGTCACTGACTGGTCCAGCATTTATTGGCCATCCCTAATTGCCCTGGAGATGTTGGTGGTGAGCTGCCTTCTCGAACCGCTGCAGTTCGCCTGCTGTGGGTTGCCCCCACAGTGCCATGAGGGAGGGAATTCCCATCTTTTGAACAGTCGCAGTGAAGGATTCCGGATATATTTCTAAATCAGAATCACGAGTGGCTTGGAGTGGGATTGAAGGAGGTGTTCCCATGTACTTGATGCCCTTGTCGTTCGAGATGGAAGCTGTCATGGGTTTGGAAGGTACTGCATTAGGAGCTTTGGCGAATTTCTGCCATGCATCTTGTATATCGTACACAGTGCTGCTGAGGCCGCTCATCATTGGTGGTGGAGGGAGTGGATGATTGTCGATATCGTGTCAGTCAACTGGGCTGCTTTGTCCTGGATGGAGTCAAGCTTCTTGCATGTTGTTACAGATGCAGCCATCCTGGTAAATGGGGAGAGTTCCATCACAGTCCTGACTTATGCCTTGTAGACAGTGGACACGTTCTGGGGAATCAGGAGGTGGGTTAGTCGCCGCAGCATTCCTCACCTCTGACCTGCTCTTGTAGTCACTGTGTTTATGTGGTGAGTCTGGTTCAGTTTTTGTTCAAAGCTCACCCCCACGACGGTGACAGTGTGGGATGCAGTGAATGTAACAAATTGTTTGTCGGGAGGGGGGGGGTTGTCTCTTGTTGGTGACGGTCATTGCCTGGTATTTCTGTGGTGTGAATGTAACTTCCACTTGTCTGACCAAGCCTGGGTATTGCCCAGATCCAGTTGCATTTGGACAAGGACTGCTTTAGGATCTGAGGAATCATGAATGATGCTGAACATTGTGCAATCATCAGGAACATCCCAACTTCTGGCCTTATGAAGAATGCAAGTTCATTGATGAAGCAGCTGAAGATGGTTATATCTCGGACACTGCCACGAGAAACTCCTGCAGGGATCCCCTGGAGCTAAGATATCTGACCTCCAATAAGATCATTCATTTTCCTGCGTGCCAGGTATGACTCCAGCAAGTGGAGAATTTGTCCCCTTATACCCTTTGAGTCCAGTTTTGCTCGGGCTTCTTGATGCCACACTTGGTCAAATGTAGTCTTGTTGTAAAGGGCTGGAGCTCTCACTTCCCCTCTGGAATGCAGCTGTGTTGTCCATGTTTGAACCAAGGCTGTAATGAGGTCAGGAGCTGAGCTGCCCTGACGTAACCCAAACTGGCCGTCGCTGAGCAGGTGCTGCTTGATAACAATGTGACTGACACCTTCTATCACTTTCCTGATGATTGAGTACAGCCTGATGGGGCAGTATATGGCCAGGTTGGATTTGTCCTATGTTTGCAATCCAGCACATACGTGGGCAATTTTCCACTGTGTCGGGTAGATACCAGTGTTGAAACTGCACTGCAACAGCTTGGCACGGGGAGCGGCACGTTCTGGAGCTCAAGTCTTCAGTATTATTGCCAGAATATTGTCAGGGCCTGTGACCTTTGCAGTATCCAGTGTCTGCAAGTGTTTCCTGACATCACGTGGGGTGAATTGAATTTACTGAAGACCGGTATCTGTGATGCTGGCGGAGCCCGAGATGAATCATCCACTTGGTCCTTCTGGCTGAAGATTGCTATGAATACTTCAGCCTTATCTTTTGCACTGATGTGCTGGGCTCTTCCATCATTGAGGATGGGGATATGTGTGGAGTCTTCACGTCCAATCAGTTGTTTAATTGTGCACCACAGTAAATGACGAGATGTGGCAGGACTGCAGAGCTCAGATTTGATCCAGTGATGGTGGGATCACTTTGCTGTGTCTATCACTTGCTGGCTATGCTGTTTGGCGGCTTCACCAGGTTTCTTTATTTATTCATTCACAGGACAAGGGCATCATAGAATAGAATCAGAGAATCCCTACAGTGTTTTGGTATTTCCAGGGGGTCCCGGGAGGGGTGGTGTGTCGGTATTTCCAAGGGGTCTCAGGGAGTATGTCAAGATTTACAGTGGGTCGCAGGGAGTTTGTCTGTACAGGGGTGTGGGGCTGTGTGTCAGTATTTGGAGGAGCTCCTGGGGAATGTGTCAGTGTTTCGAGGGGACCCTGGGAAATGTGTCATTGTATACAGGGAGTCCCAGGGAGTTTCTCAGTACTTCTAGCGGGGACAGGGAATGTGTCAATATTTGCAGCTGGTCCCGGGGAATATATCAGTATTTACAAAGGGTCCTGGGGAGTGTGGCAGTATTTTCAGGGGTTCTCTGGGACTTTGCCAGTATTTAAAGGGTGTCTAGGGAATGTGTCAATATTTAGAGGGCTTCCCGAGGAGTGTGACAGAATTTACAGCGGTCCCGGTGATTGCATCAGTATTTGCAGGGTGTCCCAGGGAGAGTATCGGTATCCGGGGGTGGAATGTGTCAGTGTTTACGGGAGTTCCGGCGTGTGTATCGGTATTTACAGGGGGAATGGGGAATGTGTAATTATTTCCAGTGGGTCCTGGGAGTTTATCAGTGTTTACGGGGGTTCCGTGGAATGTGTCAGTGTTTAGGTGAAGTCCCGGGGAATGTGTTCGTGTTTAGAGGGGTCCCTGGGAAATGTGTCCGTATTTACATGCAGCCCCAGGGAGTTTCTCAGTATTTACAGCGGATTCCAGGGAATGTGACAGTAGTTACAGTGTGTCGTGAGGTGTGTGTCGGTATTTACGGGATATCCCAGTATTTGTGGTTAGTTGTGTAGAGTGTGTCTATACGTACAAGGGTCCGGGGATGTGTGTCAGTATACAGAGGAGGCCGAGGGAATTTTTCAGTGTATAAAGCGGGGCCTGGGAAATGTGTCAGCGTTTACAGAGGGTCCCTGGGAGTGTGGTGGCATTTTCAGGGATTCTCAGGTACTATGTCAGTATTTACAGGGAGTCCTGCGGAGCGTGTCAGAATTTATAGGGGCTCGGTGCATACTGACACACTCCCCTGGAATCCCTGTAAACACTGGCACACTCCCTGGGACCACCTTGAAATACTGTAGCTCTCCCTAACACCCGCTGAAAAAACAAAGTCCACGGGCACCCCTGTAACTACTGACGCTCTCCCCAAGTCTCCCTGTCAATCCTGACACAATCCCTGAGACGCCCTGTAAATACTGACCCTCCATGGGACCGCCTGTAACTACTGACACACTCCCGGGAGCACCTGTAAATAATTACAAATTCCGCGGAACACCCTGTAAATACTGACACTCACACCAAGAGCCCCTGTCAATACTGACGCAGTCCCTGAACCCCTGTAGGTCGCGGGAATTTTTCAGTATTTAAAGGGGGCCCCGGGAAATGCGTCAGTCTTTGCAGAGGGTCCCAGGGACTGTCAGTATTTTCAGGATTTGCTGGGACTGTGTCAATATTTACAGGGGGTCCCACGGAGTGTGTCAGTTTTACAGGTGATTTCAGGGGCTTTGTCAGTATTTCCAGGGGGTCACACAGATGTGTCAATATTCACAGTGTGTCCCCGGGGACTCTGTTGGTCTTGACAGGGAATTGCCAGGTCGTGTGTCAATATTTACAGGGTGTCCCTGTGTGTGTGTCAATATTTACAGGGTGCCCCTGTGTGTGTGTGTGTGTGTGTGTGTGTGTGTGTGTGTGTGTGGGTATTTACAAAGAGTCCCTGGGGAGTGTGTCAGTGTTCATTGTGAGTCCAGGAGAGACTGTCAGGATTTATAGGACGTCCAGGGAGACTGTCAGTCTTTACAGGGGGTCGTCAGGAGTTTGTCAGAGGGTGAACGCTGAGGCAGTGCCTCATTATGCAGGTGTCAGAATTCAGATAGTGTCCCTTGATGAGAGGGTCAGTACTGAGGTCTTGCAGCTCTGTGAGCAGGTCAGTTCTTAACCAGTGTCTCGTTGTCAAGTGGTCCGTGCTGAGGCAGTGACAGTATCAGTACTGAGATATTGAAGCGCTGTCTGAGCATCAGGGGTGAGGGAGTGCCTCATTGTCACAGGGTCAAAAATGTGGGAGTGCGTTATTGTCAAAGGGTCAGTGCTGAGGGAGTGCTGCCATTTAAGGGGGACAGAATTAAGGAAGTTGTTCACATTTCAAGGGCCAGTACTGAAATAGTTTTGCACTGGGAGGTCAGTGTGGAGGGAGGGCCTCAGAAGCAGTGGGTCAGTATGACGGTTTCCCTTATTGTCAGGGGGGCAGTTCTGAAGCACTGACCCGTTGTCAGAGGGTCAGTACTGAGGTATTGAAACACTGTCAGAGCATAAGGGCTGAGGTGTTACAGGTCTATGAGAGGTCAGTACTACGAGAGTGCCTCATTATCAGAAGTCCAGTACTGAGGGAGTGCACAATCGTCAGACTGTCAGGACTGAGGGAATGCCTGATTGTTCAAAGGGTCAGTACACAAGGAATGTCTCAATGTAATGTATGATTAGAGATGCAGTGCTGAAGGAGTGCCTCATTCTCAGTGTCAGTTCTGAGGCAGGGTCACATTGCTGGAGGGTTGTTCTGACTTAGTGCATTAGTAACAGAGGGTCAATACTGAGGCAGTATCTCATTTTAGGGGCTTAGAATTCATGGGTGCTACATAATTAGGAGGTGAGCCCCGAGGTATTGCAGCTCAGGTGCGGTCATAAGTGAGGGGGGAGTGCAACATTGTCAGGGGTCAATTCTGAGGTGTCAGAAAAAGTCCTCCCAGAAACATCAGCAGGACTTGACAAAATCTGTACAAGTGAAGCAATGCCTGGCCCGTTAAATAAGAGCAGGTTTGTTGGAGCCGATATAAACGATAGACCTCAGTGTAATGGAGGAAGCATTGAGGGAGTCCTGTACTGATAATACAAGATAATAATTCATACATAATTGCAGCATTGTCAGAGGATCAGAACAGCCAGAGTGCATTATTCTGAGAGACTGAACACAGAGGAGGAGCATCATTGGAACGGGTTCAGAATTAATGGTGAGCAACCCATTCAGAAGGTCAGTACGGAAGTATTGCATTTCTATTGGAGGCTCAATACTGAGGAATCACCTCTGTCAGAAGTTAGTACTTTGTCAGTAGTGAGGAATTGTGGCATTGTCACTGTGTTGGTCTGAGAAAGTGCCTCTTTATCAGAGGGTCAGAATTGATGGGAGTGCTACATGATGAGATGCTCAGGACTAACAGATTGCAGGACTGTCGGCGGGTCAGATCTGTGGGAGTGATCATTGTGAGATGGTCGCTGATGTCCAACCCTAAAACATAGAGCGCCCTGTAAATAACTCCTAAAAAAAAGGCCCCTTTAACTAAACCCGAAAACAGAGCCCCCGTATCTAAGTCCGAACACACAGAACCCACTAAATTACCCCTAAAACACGAAGCTCACTGTGAATAAACCCCAAACACAGATGGCCCTGTAAATGAACACTAAAGAATAGAGCCTCCTAAAACAAACAGCACCCGTGAAATAAAGCTTAAAACACAGGAACCCCAGTGTATAAACCCTGACATTCAGAGCCCCCTGTAGATAAACACAAAAAGAAGTAAAAACTAAAAGGAACTGTGGATACAGTAAAATCAGGAACAAAAACAAAATTGCTGGAAAAGCTCAGACCTCACGCTCGACCAATCCGGCACTCACCAGAACCTTAGGCCCAAACTAAACCAAGCTTCAGCCGCACTCCTCGCCCTCACACACGGAGCCGCCTGCACAGAGGCCCTCAAACACCTTTCTATAATCCGTAAAAAGCGGGCTTCACTGTAAATAACCCCAAAACACAGAGTCCTGTTTAAATAAACTTCTACAATATCAACTTCACCCCCTGTAATTATACGCTCAAATACAGAGACCCCTTTAGACGAACACGAACACATATCCCCCAGGAAGTAAAAGGTGAAACACCGGGCTCCTTCTCAACAAAGCCGAAGGCACAGAGCACCTGTCAATACACCCCAACATCGAGCCGACCTGTATATTATCCGTAAAACAGGGCCCCTTACAAATAAACCCTAAAAGACAGAGCTGGCTGTAAGTAAAGAGCCCCTTGTAAATAAATACCAAAACACACAGTAAAAACCGGAAGAACTGCGGATGCTGCAAATCAGGGAAAATATCCAAAGTTGCTGGAAAAGCTCAGCAAGTCTGACAGCATCTGTGAGGGAAAAGAAAGAGTTAACGTTTTGGGTCAGGTGATCCTTCCTCTGAACCTCTGGCTGGCGCGTCTTCGGTCATGCAGGGTCAATTGCTTTAAAATATCCTTTTTCTGTGAGGTTCTATAACATTATAATAGAAAAACATCAGAACTAAGCAGGAGTAGGCCATCCGGCCCCTCGAGACTGCCCCGCTGTTCAATAAGATCCTGGCTGATCTTTTTGAGACTCAGCTCCACTCACCCACTCGCTCACCATAAACCTAAATTCCTTTCATGTTCATAACGTGATCTGGTCTTGCCTTCAACACATTCAGCGAGGTAGTTTCAACTGCTTCACTGGGCAGGGTATTCCACAGATTCACAACCGTTTGGGTGAAGAAGTTCCTCCTGTCCTCAGTCTGACATCTGCTTCCTTTTATTTTGAGCTATACCCGCCTCGTCCTCGTTTCACCTGCCAGTGGAAACAACCTCCCTGTCTCCACCTTATCTATTCCCTTCATAATCTTGTATGTTTCTATAAGGTCTCCCCTCAGTCTTCTGAATTCCAATGAGTATCATCCCAACCAACTCAGTCTCTCCTCATATTCCAACCCTCTCAAGTCTAGAATCAACCAAGTCAGTCTCCTCTGTGCCCCCTCCAGTGAGAGTATATCCCTTCTCAAGTCAGGAGACCAAAACTGCACACAGTAGTCCAGGTGAGGCTTCATCAGGACCCTATACAGCTGCAGCATAGCCTCCCTGTTTTTAAACTCCATCCTTCTCGCAATGACAGACAAAATTCTATTTGCCTTTATAGTTACCTGCTACAATATTACTTTGAGCGATTCCTGCACAACGACACCCAAGTCACTTTGCACAGTAACATGCTGCAATTTTTTTACCATTTGAACCATAGCCTACTTTGTTGCTATTCCTATCAAAATGGATGACCTCACATTTATTGACATTGAACTCCATCTGCCAGACCATTGCCCACTCACTTAGACTGTATAACCATCTGCAGGCCTTCAGTTCTTCTGCACACTTTGCTCTACCGCTCAGCTTAGTGTATTCTGCAAATGTTGACACACCACACTTCATCCCCGACTATAAATCATCTGTATCAATTGTAAACAATTGCAGTCCCAACACTGATCCCTGAGACACACTACTAGCCACTGACCGCCAGCCAGATAAACACCCATTTACCCCTACTCTTTCACTATGAAAGGGAGACTGAATTAAAATGCTCCTTCCACCCCATTTACAGCCCTTTCACAGTTTTAATCCTCACGGCTTTATTTTGCTGACAGCTGCAAAACGTGGGTCTACATCAGTGTCTATCCCTGAGTACATGTTAATTTTCTAACCTATTCAGAACAATACCATCGTGTCATCGTTTGAAGAAGCATAATATTAATCAGCCCTCAGCAACCGTCTCCCAGGACTTGAACAGCTTGCAGGTTATCAAACAAGTTTTCTGCATTAGCAGAGATAGTAGGAACAGCAGATGCTGGAGAATCTGAGATAACAAGGTGTAGAGGTGGATGAACACAGCAGGTCAAGCATCAGAGGAGCAGGAAGATTGATGTTTCAGGCCTAGATGCTTCTTCAGAAATTGGGAAGGGGAAGGAGGTTCTGAGATAACGAGGGAGAGAGGGGGAGATGGATAGAAGATGCATAGAGGAGAAGGTAGGTGGAGAGGAGACAGACAGGTCAAAGAGGTGGGGATGGAGCCAGTAAAGGTGAGTGTAGATGGGGATGTAGGATGGAGTTGGGTCAGTCCAGGGAGGATGGACAGGTCAAGGGAGCGGGATGAGGTTAGTAGGTAGGAGACGGAGGTTGGGGCTTGAGGTAGGAGGAAGGACAAGGGTAGGGAGGCAAGGGTGAGCTGGGCTGGTTTTGGGATGCGGTATCGGGAGGAGAGATTTTGAAGCTTATGAAGCCCACATTGACACCATTGGGCCACAGGGTTCCCAAGCGGAATATGAGATGCTGTTCCTGCAACCTTCGGGTGACATCGTTGTGGCACTGCAGGAGGCTCAAGATGGACATGTCGTCTGAGGAATGGGAGGGGGAGTTGAAACAGTTCGCAACTGGGAGGCGCAGTTGTTGAGTACGAACCAAGTGTAGGTATTCTGCAAAGCGGTCCCCAAGCCTCCACTTGGTTTCCCCAATGTAGAGGATGCCACAATGCGAGCAGTGGATGCAGTATACCACATTGGCAGATGTGCAGGTGAACATCTGCTTGAGGTGGAAAGTGTTCTTAGGGCCTGGGATGGGGAGTGAGGGGAGTGGTGTAGGGGCAGGTGTAGCACTTCTTGCAGTTGCAGGGAACAATGTGCCAGGTGTATTGGGGCTGGAGGGGAGTGCGGAGCAGACAAGGCAGTCACAGAGACAGTGGTCCCTCCAGAAAGCAGATAAGGGTGGGGAGGGAGAAATGTCTTTGGTGGAGTCGGGTTGCAGATGATGGTTGGAGGATGATACGTTAGATCCAGAGGTTGGTGGCGTGGTACGTGAGGATGAGGGGGATTGTGTTTTGGTTGTTATTGCGGAGAGGGGGCACGAATTACGGGAAATGTGGGAGACGCGGTCAAGGGCGTTCTCGACCACTGTGGGGGTCGGGGGGAGGATTTGCGGTCCTTGAAATATTAGGAAACCTGAGATGTATTGGAGTGGAATGCCCTCATCCTGGGAGCAGGTGTGGTGGAGGTGAAGGAATTGAGAACAGGGGGTGTTATTTTTGCAGGAAGGTGGGTGGGAGGAGATGTATTCTAGGTAGCTGTGGGAGTCGGTGAAATAGATATCAGTTTCTAGGTGGTTGCCGGAGATGGAAACAGAGAGGTCCAGGAAGGTGAGACAGGTATTAGAAATAGTCCAGGTGAACAGGTATTAGAAATACTTCTAACTTCTGGTTGGAGTGGAAGGTGTTGGTGAAGTGGATGAACTGTTCAAGCTCCTGGTGGGAGCACGAGGCGGCGCCGATACAGTCGTTAATGTTATGGAGGAAGAGGTGGGTTTCGGGCCAGTGTCGCTACGGAAGAGGGACTGTTCCATGCAACCTACAAAAAGGCAGGCACAGCTTGGGCCCATGCGATGTTTCTTCTGACTGCAGCCCCCTGGCGGCCCGCCCGTGGTGGTGCTCATCTTTGCTGCGATCTGCCGGCTCGGTCCCCGAAAGGCAGCATCGGTTCCCCATCCCCGCCCTCCCTACAAACCAACCCTTTAAAGGCGGAAGGCACCCACCCCCTTATCATAAAGGTCAGGTTGCGGGGTTGGGGGGCACGGCGAGAGAGTGCCAGAGGCTGCATTTATTTTGGCGCAACCCTAATCTGGGGGTTATCTAGCACCCCCGCGCCCCCAGAAATAGGGATTATGGATGCACACCGCTAATTTTGGATTCCTCTTTAGAATAAAAAGTAGAGGGGGAGTGTGAATAGGGTTTTGGGATGGGGGATGGGATAGGGTGTGGGGGTGGGGGTGTAGGTCGAGTTGGGGGAGAGGGGGAAGAAGGTGCCCCTCTCCTTCCATTGAAGGGTGCGTACCCACAATTTGGCCCCTTAGGCTCTTTCCTGTTCTGGTTAGGGTTAGGCCGATGGTGAAGGTTAGGGTTTGTGCTGAGGTTAGGGTGAGGGCTGATGCCTGGCACTCCCTCCATACTGACCCTCGAATATCTATGTACACCCTAAAACACAGAGTTTCCGGTAAATATGCCCTAAAACACAGAGTACCGTGTAAATCAGCCCAAAATAGAGAGGGCCCTGAAGATAAGCCCTGTAACGCTGAGTTCACTGTAAATAAATCCTAAAACACAGATCACTGTAAACAAACCCAAAGGCACAGAAAACCCTGTAAATAAACCATGAAATACAGAAAACCCTGTGAATAAACTCTAAAAACACAGATCTCACTGTAAATAAACCCTAAACACAGATCTCACTACCGACAAACCCTCAATCAGAGAGCTCCCTGTAAATAAACCCTAACACAAAGCTAGCTGTAAATAAACCCTAAAACACAGTGCCCTCTGTAAACAAGCTCTCAATCAGAGCTCACTGTAAATATTCCCGAAGACACGGAGATCACTGTAAAAAAGAAACTCAGAACAAAGAGCCGCTCGTAAATTTTCCTAAAACACAGAGTGCCTTGTAAAAAGCCCGAAAACACAGAACCTCCTGTAAATAAAACCTAGAACACAGAACCTTCTGTAAATAAACTATTAAACACAGAAACAAAGTTGCTGGAAAAGCTCAGCAGGTCTGGCAGCATCTGTGGAGGAGTAAAATGAGTTAACTTTTCGAGCCTGGGTACCCTTCCATTCTGAGGAAGGGTTGCTGGACCTGAAAAGTTAACTCGTTTTTCTCCTCCACAGATGCTGCCAGACCTGCTGAGCTTTTCCAGCAACTTTGTTTTTGTTCCTGATTTACAGCATCCACAGTTCTTTTGGTTCTTATTAAACACGGAACCCACATTAGATAAAACCTAAAGCACAGAGCTCAAGTACATAAAGTACATAACCATAAACGCACAGCCCCCAGTAAATAAGATTTAGGGCTGAGGCTAGGCTTCATGTTTATGCAAGTGTGAACATTAGGGCTGAGGCTAGGCTTAGGTTGAAAGCTGGTGTTATCTCTGAGGGTAGCGTGGAAGAAAGCAGCTTTGCATTCCCAGGGACAGAGCTGAGGGAGAGCATTTGTGTATTCCATAGGAGGCACGGGAACCATTGTAACCTTAACAGATCAAATTATATGACAGATTAGTTTACAATTAAAGATCATTGTGACTGTGGTCACAAGGTGAAGAGCTGGATGAACGCAGCAGGAAAAGCAGCACCAGAGGAGCAGGAAAGCTGACGTTTCGGGCCGAGAGCCTTCTTCAGAAATGGGGGAGGGGAAGGGGGTTGTGAAATAAATAGGGAGAGAGGAGAGGCCGATAGAAGGCGGATAGAGGAGAAATTAAGTGGGAGGACGGGATAGGTGGGAGGAAGGACAGGTTAGGGAGGCAGGGACCAGCTGGGCTGGTTTTGGAATGCGGTCAGGGGAGGGGAGATTTTGAAGTTTGTCAAGTCACATTGACACCAGTGGGGTACAGGGTCCCTAACCTGTCATTCCTCCCACCTCAAAACCCAGCCCCATCTCCTACCTACTAACCTCATCCTGCCCCCTTGGCCTGTCCATCCTCCCTGGACTGACCTATCTCCTCCCTAACTCCCACCTGCATTCACCTTTACTGGCTCCATCCCTGCCTCTTTGGCTTGTCTGTCTCCTCTCCAACAATCTTCTCCTCTATCCATTTTCTGTCTGCCTCCCCCCTCTCCCTATTTATTTCAGATCCCCCTCCCCCTACCATTTCTGAAGAAGGGTCTCGCCCAAAACGCCAGCCTTACTGCTCCTTTGCTGCTGCTTGGCCTGCTGTGTTTATCCAGCTCTACACCTTGTTAACCCTGTAAATATGCTCTCAAGCACAGACACCCCTTTAAATAAATCCTAAGAAGGGTCATTCAGGAAATAAAATGTACAAGAAACCATAAAAGCCAGAGTCCCTGTAAATAAAGTGTAAAACATAGAGCTCCAAGTAAATAAATCCTGAAACACAGTGCCCCCAGCAAATCCTCCCTTCAACTAAGCCTCCTGCAAATAAACTCGCAGAGGCGACTGCAAACAAACCCCAAAACACAGGACATCCAGTTAATAAAGCCTAAAACAGAAGGCCCACTGTAAGTCAACATGAAAAAACACAGCTCCCACTGCAGCACTGCGAATTAGTCGGATTGAGTTAGTACCTCAGTCAGCAAGTCAGTTCTGAGGCAGGGCCTCTTTGTCAAAAGAGTCAGATTTGAGCGAGTACCATTGGATGATGGTTATTGCAGCACTGTGAGAGTACTGGAGTGAGAGAGCACCTCACTGTCAGAGGGTCAGTACTGAGGGGGTACCTCACTGTCAGAGAATCAGTACTGAGGGAGTACCTCACTGTCAGACGGTCAGTACTGAGGGAGTACCTCACTGTCAGAGAATCAGTACTGAGGGAGTACCTCACTGTCAGAGGGTCACTACTGAGGGAGAACCTCACTGTCAGAGGGTCAGTACTGAGGGAGAACCTCACTGTCAGAGGGTCAGTACTGAGGGAGAACCTCACTGTCAGAGGGTCAGTACTGATGGAGGACCTCACTGTCAGAGAATGTTCGTTTTCGGAGACCCTCACGGATTTGTTGCAATAACAAGACACTGACCTGTTTAGAAAAACACGAATCCTTTTATTACCAAGCAAGTACAAGCTGTGGAGAATCACAGCACTTAACCCGGCACAGAGCGCAGAGTCTCGCAGGTAATTCTCCCCGAGCAGCGGACAGACCCGCTCTTCAAACTTTACAAAATACATGATACATAAAATAATTACACATTTTACAATGACATGATACATAAAACAATTACTACAACAGACAAAGACAGGATACCAAACAATTATTATATCAAGAACATAAAAGACCAGGATATAGTCCCGAAGATAATAAAACGTGAGGCTGGATGAACACAGCACATCTCAGGATGCTGCTGGACTTGCTGTGTTCGTCCAGCCTCGCATTTTATTATCTTGGATTCTCCAGCATCTGCAGTTCCCATTTTCACAGGATATAGTATCGATTGCTCTTGAAGTGGCTGCTGATGGCATGAGGCGATTTCAAGTCGTTATCCGGACAGATTGTTCCAGCCAGCCAGACACACTGGCAACTTGAAATCACAAATTCAGTGCCCTGGCCCCTTTGTCAGCGACAGAAATTGCATGCTTTAGAAGTTTCACACCTTGACAAATGTTCCCCACCGAACCCTATTTGACACAGTTTAATTCTAATTGTATTCAGTCAGGAAGCTTAAGACAGTGTCTGCATACCGATGTGTGGGAAGACAAAGAGTTACAAAAGTTTTACACTGAATTCCTAGCTGGGCAGGAAGCTTCAGGGCAGTGCCTGCATCCCTGTGCGTAGGCAGATGAAAGACTTTAATTTGTAGAAGTATCGAAATCAATGGGATGTTATACAATAACATCTCATTGTGAGAGTACCTCATCGTCAGAGGGTCAGTACCGTAGCCGTGCAGTGTTGTCTGACGGCCAATCGGGTCAGGATTGAGGGCTATTACAGGGACAGGACTGAGGTATTTGAAATAGGGCAATGACTGGTGTGGATCCTTTTTATTTTTAAAAAATTAGACGACACCAGAAAGATTATCAACCCGATGTGATGTGATTGGGCTGACAATCAGTTGATGACAGCAGAAAGGTCAGTGGCCTGATTACCGCGGCCGGGACTTGAGATTTCACTATTGCCGACCTTCTCATTCTTCTCGCTCAATTTCACGGAAGAGCTGTGTTGAGAGAGAGTCGGAACTTTCTGAAAGTGATCGCGGGCCCTAGTCAATAAGTATCTAACAGAGAAACAGGTAAAGCAGAAACTTGTTTGATGTCCCGCCAGCTATTCAAGTCCTGGGAGACGTTTGTTGAGGGCTGATTAATATTATAATTATTCATAGTTTCGGGTGACACGATGGATGGGAAGATATTGTTCTGAATAGATTAGAAAATTAACACATAGTCAGGGATTGACTCTGATGTAGACACAGGTTTGGACACTGTCAGCAACACGAGTTCAAACTGTGAAAAGGCAGTAATGCGTGGAAGGAACATTTTAATTTATAGTCTCCCTTTATTAGTGAAAAGTATGGCAAGATCGCAATTTTATGAATGAATGAATGAAATGCGCTAACAGTAAACAGAGGACCCTAGTGAGTGGCCAGTAAAGTTATGAATGAATGAGAGCGCGATAGTGGTCACATGGAGCGCTGTGGGTGCTTCGGTCAAGAGGACCTTTCGTGCAACAGTAAAGAGGCTTATGATATAATGTCACACAAAAACCACACAAAAGGATATTTGAAGGCGATTGGCCCTGTATCACTAAAGACACACCAGCCAGCCTCCGGAAGCCTTGTTGAGTGCTAACCGATATGAGTAAACAGGGCAGACCACAGGATATTCAGGGGCAAAGATTACAAGATTAACAAGTGACCACTTTTCTGAAGAAGGGTCTAGGCCCGAACCGTCAGCCTTCCTGCTGCTTGGCCTGCTGCGTTCATCCGGCTCGACACCTTGTTCTCTCAGACCACGTGAGCGAACGAGTACGGCGTGTTTGAGTCTGACTGGTAAATATGTGATACACAACCATTTGATGTTACTGACTGCCTGGTGAATTGAAAACTGAAATAACTGCGGATGCTGCAAATCAGGAACAAAAACAAAGTTTCTGGAAAAGCCCAGCAGAACTGAGGGAGGTTCTGTGGAAGGGTCACCGAACCGGAACCGGTTAGCTCTGTTTTTCCGCTGACAAATGCTGCCAGACCTGCTGAGCTTTTGCAGCAACTTTGTATTTGTTTTCTGATTTGCAACATCCGCAGTTCTTTGGGTTTTTACTCAGTGTTTTAGAGTTTATTTACAGGGCGCTCTTTATTTATCGCGAGCTCTGTCTTTTAGGGTTTATTTGTGAAGGGCCCTGTCTTACAGATAGTTTACAGGTCGGCTCAGTATTCGGGTGCATGAAGAGGTGCGCTGTGTTTTCGGCTTTATTCAGCCCTGTCTTTTCCTGTCTACTTCCTGGGGGATGTGTGTTCGAGTTCATTTTAAAGGGGTCTGAGTATTTGAGTGTACAATTGTAGGGGGCTCTGTGTTTTACACTGTCCTGTATGTTTTTGACTTAATTTACAGGGTAGATCTGTGCTTTATGGCTTATTTACCGGGGGCTCTGTGTTGCAGTGCTTCGACACTGGCGGGGTGGGGGGGGGGGGGTCTCTGTTTTAGAGTTTATTTCCATTGAGGCCTGTGTTTTCGGGTTATTTACAAAGAGCTCTGTGATTTAAGGTTTACATAGAAAGGCTGTATTCTAAGGTTTATTTACAGAAGGCTCTCTGCTTTAGGGTTTATTTACAGTGAGCAGTGTAGTTTAGGATTTATTTCCAGTGAGCTCTGGGCTTTAGCATTTATTTACAGGAGGATCTTCATTTCATGGTTTTGTTTCAGTTGGATCTTTGTTTCAGGGTTTTTTTAAAACAATGAGCTCTGTGTCTTATTTACAGTGCCATCTGCGTTTTTGAGTTTATTTGCAGAGCATTCTGTGTTTTTGAGTTTATTTCCAGGAGGCTCTCTGTTTTAGCGTTTGTTTGCAGGATCCTCTGTGTTTTAAGATTTAATTTACTGTTTATTGGCATGGGTACTCTCTGTTTGAGGCACTGACTGAGTACTGGCCTTCTGACAATGTGGTACTCATTCAGATCTGACCCTCCAGCAATGAGGTACTGTGTCAGAACTGATCCACTGACAGTAAAGCACTGCCCCCTCAGTTCTGACCCTCTGACAGAGCTGCAATCGTTCAGGACTGAACTTCTGATCATGTTGTACTCCATCAACTCTGAACCCAATGCATTGAGGTACTGACTCAGTATTTACTGTGTGCAACTAATATACTCACTCAGAACTAACCCTCTAGCAATGTGAGCCTGCTTCAGAACTAACCGTGTAACAATGAGGCACTGACCTCAGCACCAAATCTCTAATTACGTGGCTCTCTTCAGTTTTGAGGCACTCCTTCCGTACTGACCCACGAACAATGCGGCACACACTCAAGAATGATCCTTCAATGAGGTATCACCTTATAACAGATCGACTGACATCAAGGCCCTCTCTTTGGACTGTGTCTGATAATGAGGCACTGATTTGGTTCTGACCCTCTGACAATGAGGCATTCTGTCAAGTCTTACTGCATTAAAATGAGGCACCCTCTGACTGATCTGAAATGCCTCAGTATAGACCCTCTGACTGATCTGAAACACCACTTCTTAGACCCTCTAAATGACAATCTTTTAATTCTGACACCATTACAGTGAGGGTCTGCCTTGGTGCTGACACTCTGTCAAAGAGACGTTGCCTCAGAACTGAGCTGCTGACAATTAGCCAGTGCCTTAGGTACTGATGAGTGACTGAAAAGGCCCGCTCTCAGCACTGACACTGCAGCAATGAGGTATTGCCACAGAACGACCCCACAAAGGGCTCATAATTGAGGGAGTGCCTACTGATTGAAGGGTGCGGATTGAGGTGTTGCAGAACTGTCAGAGGGTCAGAACTGAGGTATTGCATCATTGTCAGATGGTCCATTCTGAGGCAGTGCCTCAGTATCAGAATTGAGGGTATGCACATGTTTAACTCATCAGGAATGAGCTTTATGCAGCTCTATCAGAGAGTCAGCACTGACTGCCTGCCTCATTCTCATAGGATCAACACTGATTTTTTTGAAGCACTGTTAGATCTTCAGTACTGAGTGGGTCAGAACTGAGGGAGTGCATTGCTGTCAGAGGCAGTGCCTCATTATGCAGGTGTCAGAATTCAAGGCATGCCCCATGAATGGAGGGTCAGGACTGAGGTATTGCAGCTCTATTCAGAACCAGTGGCTCGTTGTCAAGCGGTCAATGCTGAGGCAGCGACTCAATTCTGTATGGTCAGTCTTGAGGAGGTGCCGCATTATTAGAGGGCCAATACGAAGGGTAAGTCTCAATGCAATTGTGACAGAACTGAGACAGAGGCACATGCTCAGAGATGAGATTACCTACAGCGTGGAAACAGGCCCTTCAGCCCAGTAAGTCCACACCGCCCGTTGAAGCATCCCAGCCAGACCCATCCCCCTCTAACCCACACACCCCTGAAAACTACGGGCAATTTAGCATGGCCAATCCACCTAGCCTGCACATCTTTGGACTGTGGGAGGAAACTGGAGCGCCCACATAGGAGGAGGCCCACATAGATAGCGGGAACTGCCGATGCTGGGGAATCTGAGATAACAAAGTGTAGAGCTGGATGAACACAACAAGCCAAGCAGCATCATCCAGCTCGACACCTTTTATCTCAGATTCTTTAGCGTCCATTTTCTGACGAAAGATCAAGACCAAAAACGTCAGCTTTCTGACTCCTCTGATGCTGCTCGGCCTGCTGTGCTCATTCAGCTCGACCCCGTGTTATCATAGAGACAGCATGTTGGGTGTCCTTGCTTCATCATGTTTTGTAAGTGTCATAAGAACTTAGATGGATGGCTTCAACAAACAAATAATTTTAATGTGAATAAATTTACATTTGGACTCTGATAAAATAAAAAGGAACCTAGACTTGTTTGAAAATTAAATCGACTTAATTAATTCAGCCATATAATTGGCATAAAAATATAAGAAATTGATCCTACTCTCAATCTTGGAGATGTTTTTGTTTGGAATTAGGGTGTTGAAGGTGGAGATGTGGTCAATAAGTAGGAGCTTGACGTAAATGCCCTTGTTATCTGGACATTCCAGAGATGTGTGTAAAGCCAAGGAGAGGGCATCTACCATGGATCTGCTGCATTAGCAGGTGAATTGCAGTGGATCAAGGGAATGTGGGAGGGTGGAGTTGATGTGACCCATGACCAACCTCTCAAAACACTTCATAGTCATAAATATGGATGGAAGAGCCGCTGGGCAGTAGTCATTGAGGCTTCTGGAAAAAATTGCTGACATTCAGTGCAAGGATCTTAAAGCATTAGCAGGAACGTCAGAAAATTGGAGAAGCCTCGAGCATATGAGCACAGGTAGCTGAGGGTAGGGATGGCGGGTATTTCAGAAATCAAAGAGGGCGAGAGAGTGAGTCAGAGATCATAGTGTGCGAATGATTAGCCTGGTCGGCAGTGGAAAATACATGATTTTACATGGAACATGCAGACATCTTCGAAAAACAGGACATTGAGTTTTCAAAGCTTTGGAAATTAGTGTTATAGTTGATTTAAAGTGAATCAAATGGTTATGGATTTTGATGAATGGATGGTCCCCCTGAGATTGAAATTGGAGAAAGATTTCAGGATTTTTTCATGTTCCTGTCTTTCTGTTATGCCCCTAGGGAAAAAAGCCTTGAAAGTGCCGTTTTTTTTTGCATGGCAAGCTGCTGAATACGAACCAGTCTCACACCATTGCCATCACCTTGCCCTTGTGAAGGCAGATATGGATAAAGTTTTCAAAGCTGATAGAAAATTGAAAGCACTCGCATCCTGTGACAATGGTAAGTTTCCTTTCTTGAAAAAAAATGCTTGCAGCTGAATTCGCATCATATAGAGCACAGTGGCTCTGGTTAACACCGCTGTCTCAATTCCACCCTTTGATGACTTTCTGTGTGGAGTTTGCACATTCTCCATGTGCCTGCATGCGTTTTCTCCGGGTGCTCGAGTTTCCTCCCACAGTCAAAAGATGTGCAAGGTCGGTGGATTGGCCATGCTAAATTTCCCAAGGTGTTTAGTGATGTGTAGGTTAGGTGAGTTAGAGGTGGATGGGTCTGGGTGGGATGCTTTGACGGGCAGTGTGGACATGTTGGGCTGACCGACCTGTTTCCACACTGTAAGGGTTCTCTGATTCATGATTCAATGATTTTACTGAGCGCAAAGGTACAATATTAACTCGTCATATTTGTCTCACCTCTTTACACATTGATAAGAAAGCTTTAATGTCAGTTTCTATGCATTTGCAACGTGTCTGCTGTCCATAACAAGGCTGACTTCATCTCCTTCTCTAATGCACATCCCCTGTCCCCCAACACTGAGAGGTGACACTTGCTTTTCATTTAGTACAATCAGAAAAACAATAGCCTCCATATTACATCCAGCGGCTTCTCTTAACGCTCAGACGCTGTTCTTTTTTTCCTCCAGGTATTGACCACTCATCATTTCTAATTCCTCATCTCATCTCTCTCTCATGCGCTCGCGCTCTCTCTCTCTCTCTCTCTCTCTCTTTCTTTATCTCTCCTTTCCCTGTTCTCCCCATCACTTCACTCACAGGCACAAACAGAAGTTCACAGTCACACTATGTTGCACACGCATATCCTGTCCCTCATGCACAAACGTACTGCGCGCGCGCGCGCGCACACACAGACTCTCTCTCTCACACACACGCTCTCTCTCTCACACACACATTCTCGCTCCCTCTCTCAATCTCATACACACATTC